>NC_085983.1:5017500-5317500 GCF_910591565.1 Cydia splendana | reverse complement strand
AAGCTTGCCACCGGCCCTGACATGACGACCACGACCACTCTGACAAGAGTGTGACGACAAAGAAGAAGACAACACCATTATAGTGCTAATCATGAACACTAATTAGCACGCTCCAAAACGTTCTCAGGACTTTTATAGTACCAAATTTTGTTACTTGGGCTGCTACGCCAATAAAAAAAGCGGACGCGGGGCAAGCATACAGGTGCGAGCGAGTGCGCGACGCGCAATGCCCGGCTGGCAATAGCTCTCCCGCGTTACCGCTTTTTAAAACGGATTTTCAAACGCTCCGAAATCCGGATTTTTGAACTTCGAATAATCCGGATTGCAATCACTAGTGTATAGTAATGCCATCTATTCTTTGATTAGTCAAACATGTGAGTGTGACTATGGAGTTACCTCTCTTTCTTTACTTATTACTTTATGGTTCACAATGATGTTACAATCACAACTGCAAACATTTTGTTTATAGAAACAAATATTTTTAAAGCGCTGTAAATAAAAATGGACGGATGGACGGATGGACGAATAGACGGATAAATGGATGGACGCATGGACGGATGGACAGATGGACGGATGGATGGATGGATGGATGGATGGATGGATGGATGGATGGATGGATGGATGGATGGATGGATTGATGGATGGATAGATGGATGGATGGATGGACGGATAGACGGACGGATGATTTTTTTTTTTTTTTGTGTTTGAGATTTCAAGCTGAATATACCCGTCGCTCTGGGGTGGAGTGGTGTGATGACCTCCCCGAGCGGGAGACAGGGGGAAGTTTGGGTGGGCTCCGGCCTGCCCAAAGGTCCGTCTGTCACCCCCGGTCCATCCTGGGCAACGTCACTAGCGACTGGCATTCGTGCCTCTTTCTAGTGGCGGCTAACATCCACACTGGTGTTGTCAGTAGGTGTAGGTTACTACTGACGACCTATACATAACCTACCTGTGCTAGGACCTGCACAGTAGAGCGCCGTACGCAAGGATGACGGGATCCTGGGGATTGAGCCATTGCCAACCCGCGTGGTAACACGTCTGCTTCGGCCCTAATTTCGGGCAAAACGGTAGCCCGGGCTACTAGCCACAGTCCGGGAAATGGTCAAGTGAGGAACCGTAGGTGGGCTCACGGCGAGAAGTGAGAGGGCCGCAGAGGCAGTTTCGGCTGCTGATGCGGTGGTGAAAGGCCATGCTGAGGAAGTGCGTTTAGGTGAATCGGGCGGAGGGCGTCTGACCTGGACGACCCTACGTCCCACCTTCACACATTTCCGATGTCGCGCAACTAGCCAACTTCTCACTTCTATACCCGAGTCGGTGTCCTAACGACTGAAAGCACCTTTTATATGTGTGTGTAAGCGTTCCCAAGGTGTGGGCCCTTGTAGGGTGGGAGCCGATGAGGATGAAGTTAATCGTTACGAACTATGGATACCAGGTCTAACGAAAAACCCCAAGCTGATCCAGCAGCGTCCATCGCTAATGGTGAAGCCACACAGGCGAGACAAGCTGTTCCAGTGACAGTGCGTCAGACCGAAACCCCGGCCCGTCCGCAACCCAGTTCATCTGGGGAGCAGACCGGCCCAAACCCCTTCCAGGACTGGCAGGTAGTGGACCGAAGGTCCAAGAAGCGACCCCCTGCTGGGAAGCCTCACCCTGCCAGACCTGTGAATTCTTCTTCCTCTAACCCACCCCCCCCTGTTAAACGTCAAGGTGGGGTGGCTAAGAAGAAGAAGAAAAACAAGAACCAGAGGCGTGCAGCTCGTCTAGCGCGAGAGCAGCAACTGGACAACACACCAACACCGACACACTCTGCAACCGGTGTGGGTGTGCAGGCTTCCCAGAAGCCGGCACCCAAACCGGCGCCGAACAAGCAGGTTGCTGCTGCCAGGCCTCCGCCGAAGGGAAAAGGTTCCACCCTACCCCCTAAGGCTGGAACGTCGGGCGACAGCCCTACGGGTTCGGCCGCAGATCCCTCCAAACGACGACCTGGTAAGCTCGCACGAGCCGCTGCTAAAAGGATGCGAGATGAGTCCTTCTCCCCGCAAGGAGACAACAAAAAGCAGCGACTAGTGAGCCCAAGCCAACCGTTGTCGTACGCACAAGCAGCGGCATCTGACCTGACGATCGTCATTACTGACGCGAAGTCGGGGAAGATCACCGCTGACCACTCCAACGCCATCCTCCGCGGGTTGCACCAAGCAATCGTGGAGGAGGCGAGGAGAAACCTCGTAGGAGCCAGGCCACCCAAATTCAAGGGCAAGCCCATCTTCGCTGAGGGGCAGCTGAGGGTCTTCGCAGAAGACGAATACTCGGCCGCCTGGTCTCAGCGATGTGTCCAGGCCCTAACCCTGCCAGACATCTCCCTTAAGGCGGTTCGCCAGTCGGAGATGGCAAGGAGAATTAAGTGCGGGCTCCTAATACCCAACATTAATAACTCGTCCTGGGAAGACGTCCGTCAGGCAGCTGACGGACTAAGGTACCAGAACGAATGGGCCAAGGTCGGGTCTTGGTCCATTATACAAATACTACGGCAAGACCAGGGGTGGTTTGTCGAGTTCACAATCCCCGAAGACCTCGTCCCCGCCTTCATGGAGAGGGGGAGATCCCTGAACTGTGGGGTGGGCAATGTCTACCTCAGGTTCAGGGGTCCCGGAGGCAAATACCTGGACCAGCCTCCCACCCTGCAAGGTTCCACCCTAAGGGTAACGGGAGTACAGGTCCCCAACGAACAGGCCGCGGGCACCTCCGAGCAGAGCAAGTCTGTCTCCGGGGAGAAAGTTGCCCCCCTGCCTCTACCCAAGCCGACGATACCCGAACTCTCGGAGGATGAGCTCCTTGGCACTGGTGAGGGACCAGCCGGGTCATCATCCGAGGGTGAGGACTTGTCGGCTTGGATAGTGTCGGGGTTGGCCGACATGTTCAAGGAGGGAGGGGAGATGCAAGATGCCGCCCCCACCACCGACAACATGGACACCAACTAGTGTCATCCAAGCAAACCTCCAGCACAGCGTGGCCGCTACGGCCCAACTCAGACGCTGCCTGGTAGGTTTGCCAACAGCCGTTGCCCTCCTACAAGAACCATGGGCGGGCAATGGATACATACGCGGGCTGTCCGACACGAAAGGTAAGCTCTACTACTCCACGGTACATGCCGTCCCTAGGGCATGTATCCTAACTACTAACAATATTATTGCACAACCGCTCACTGAATTCTGTTCCAGAGACCTGTGTGCGATTAAACTACAAGTTCCACTGCCAACAGGCTGTCGCGACCTAGTCCTCGCCTCGGCGTACATGCCCGGAGAGGACGAGCCACCGCCTGCCGAACTACAACGACTGGTCAGCCACTGCGAGAGATCAGGCCTCGCAATAATCATCGGGGCCGACTCCAACGCACACCACCCACTGTGGGGAATGGAGACCAGCAACAACAGAGGTAAGACACTTGTTGAATATCTTGTGACTACTAATCTAAACATTCTAAATATAGGCGCTGAACCAACATTTGTAAACAAACGATGCAGGACGATTATCGACCTGACTCTGGCTTCGGAGGAGGTCAGTGAACTAATTATGGGATGGCAAGTCTCCCAGGAGGCCTCCTGCTCAGACCATAGATGGATTCGCTTCAATCTACTAGCATCTAGAGACACACCAACCGCCCGGAGGAATCCCAGGAAAACGGACCGAGCCACTTTTAGGAAGGTCCTAGGGGAAAGCCTTGACCGGCTTCCACCGAGGGATGACCTTCGGGAACCGGCTCAGATAGAACAGCAGGTAAATATCTTAACTGATACCCTCGTAGACAGCTACCACAAGGCGTGCCCCTTAAAACCACCGGCAAAGACTGCCATAAAGGGTCACCAGTGGTGGGGCCCAGAACTGGAGAGACTCCGGGGGAAAACCAGAAGACTCTTCAACAGGGCCATGAACACAACGGCTGAGGTGGACTGGGATAACTACTACGAAGCCAAGGCCAGGTACAAAAAGAGATTGCGGTACTGGAGATCCCTGTCATGGAGGAACTTCTGCAGCAGCATTGAAACACTTGACCACGCCAACCGGGTAAGGAAAACCTTAGCGCACAAGCCCACATCACAATTGGGCTCACTGCGTAAACCCGATGGCACATACACATCTAGCCCTGCAGAGACCCAACGCCTTCTCCTGGTAACTCACTTTCCAGGATGCGTAAGTCTCGCCGATGCAGATCAGCAGGACGAGGAATACAGTACAACGGACAACAACTGGCAAATGGCGCACAGAGTCGTCACCGCTGAGAAACTCAGGTGGGCCATAGACAGCTTCCATCCCTTCAAGGCGGCTGGTCCGGATGGGATCTTCCCCGCTCTCCTACAGTGGGGTCTAGGACTCATCCAGGAAACCCTGACCGACATCATGGCAGCCTGCCTAGCCTGGGGGTACGTGCCCAGGAGATGGAGAGATGTAAATGTGGTATTCATACCTAAACCAGGTAAGAACGACTACACAGCTGCCAAATCCTTTAGGCCCATCAGTCTCACATCATTCCTGCTGAAGACCTTGGAAAAACTGTGCGACAGGGACCTGAGGGACCGAGCGCTAAAGAACATACCGATGCACAACAACCAGCACGCGTACAGCTCAGGTAAATCTACGGAGTCGGCTCTACACATGGTTGTAAGCCGCATTGAGAGGGCCATCCACGGCAAAGAAATGTGCCTCGGCACTTTCATTGACATAGAGGGCGCTTTTGACAAGACTCACTTTTCCAGTATAGGGAACGCCTTGGAAAGCCACGGCGCTGAACCCGGACTAGTAAAGTGGATCATGAACATGCTAAATCAAAGGACAATAAGGTATGTAGGTGAACCGCAGGCCGTAGCGGCGGTGCGAGGATGCCCTCAAGGGGGAGTTCTGTCACCTCTGTTGTGGAACCTAGTAGTCAACAACCTCATAACCAAACTGAACGAGGAACACTTCTACACAATAGGCTACGCTGATGATCTGGCAATATTAATATCGGGTAAATTTGCCAGTACAGTATGCGACCTCACCCAGGCAGCTCTTCGGATCGTAGAACGCTGGTGTAGAGATTTTGACCTATCAGTTAACCCCACCAAAACAGAAATGGTAATGTTCACCAATAAAAGGGCACTTGGCAACTTTACCAGACCAACACTTTTCCAGACTGAGCTACAGCTGACCGATGAAGTTAAGTACTTAGGGCTAACGCTCGACAGTAAACTCAACTGGAACAATCACATCAACAAACGCATAGACAAGGCGGGAGTAGTCTTCTGGCAGTGCAGAAGGATGATTGGTAGGAGGTGGGGACTCAACCCGAAAATTACCCTTTGGCTCTATAAGACTATAATCCGCCCCCTACTCTGTTACGGTGCTCTGGTTTGGTGGCCAAGAACAAACCTAGGCAACGTACGAGACAAGCTACAAAGACTCCAGAGGCTCGCATGCTCGGCCACCACTGGCTGCACGAGGTCCACTCCGACTGCAGCCATGGAGGTCATGCTAAACCTTTCACCGCTGCACCTACACATACAACAAGAGGCCAGTCTCTCAGCGGTAAGGTTACGAACCCTCAATATATGGTCTAACACCACAGGAGCTCTTCACACAGCATGCCTGGAAAAAGTATACAGCGAATTTCCAGTGCTCATGGCGGGCACGGATCGAATTCACAAACAAGCCATCTTTGACAAAAGGTACAAAATACAATTATTTGAGGACGACAACTACGAAGGACTCAATCCCCGGGAGCTGAGAATCTTCACTGATGGGTCCAAAACAGACAGCGGATCAGGCTCTGGAACCTTTTCAGAAGACCTGAACATGTCAATCACCACTCCGCTAGGAGCCCATAACTCGGTATTCCAGGCTGAGTGCATGGGCATCATTAACGCGGCGGCTGCCATCACTGCAAGGAAGGTAGTAGGATCCTCCATCCGCATACTCTCCGACAGTAGAGCAGTCTTAATGGCCCTAAAAAGCCATATAGTCACATCTAAACTTATACACGAATGCCACGAACGACTAATGGAGGTATGTCAGAACAATAAGATCACCTTACAATGGATCAAAGGACACAGTGGATCCCGAGGTAACGACGCCGCGGACGAGCTCGCCAGACAAGGATCGGGTGCGGGGGCGATTGGCCCGGAACCGATCCTCCCGATACCGTTTAGTAAGGTACGCTCAATGCTGCTGGCACGTACAGGGAAACTACACACAGAACACTGGCTAAACCAAACTGGATGCAGACAGGCCAAGCAAGCCATGCCGAGCATGAACGGTAAGCTCACAAGGGCGCTCCTTCAACTAGGAAAGGTTCGACTGAGTATGGTAACCAGTGTCATAACAGGTCATGGACTTTTTAACAAACATCTTTTTATAACAGGTGTCACAGACAGTCCCCTATGCCGTGGATGCATGGAGGAAGAAGAAACAGCCTCTCACGTGGTGTTGGAATGCAGCGGATTGGCCCCATACAGGGCAAAACATCTCGGATCCCCGAGTGACCTCCCCGAGGTCCTACTCAACATCAAAGGTCTGATAGGATTCCTCGAGGAGCTGGGCTGGCAAGACTAGTCCACCCCCTATCACGCAAAATAGGCGCAAGACGTCGAGTTGCGGAAAATCGCCCGAACTACAATACAATACAATACCCGTCGCTCTGACGGGGTGTAACCGCGGCGTGAGAGACTGTATTTGTGTGTGTAATACACGCACACAGACGCGTGCGCCCGTACTCGCGCCGGCGCGCACCTCACTGCTTGCAATTTGCATTGTCACTTTTTGTTACTGCTACTACTAAGTAGGGTAATTCGCCAGTAACTGGCCACTTTTAATAACTGGCCGCCCTAAACTAAAAATGAATGCTATTCACCTATAAACAGAATTCATTTTAGTATAAGGTTTCAATAACTTCAATAACTGGCCACCTTATATTATCAAAACTACACAACGGGACTTAATCGCGTATTTAAGTTTTAAGATTTACCTCCGACGTTTCGAGGACGGCGTTGTCCCCGTGGGGAACACCCAAATATTCCGAAATATGTTTTTCCGACTTTCATAACCTCGATTTTCATAATCACGATTTTTTATAGGTCCGAAATATCGAAATCACGACTTTGAAAACCATGAAAGAAGAAAATCACGACTGCGCTATTTCCGAATACTTAAAATCCGATTGTCATATGAACGAAAGCTTAAAGTTCCGATTTTTAAAAAATCCGTATTTTTTTTTTCCGAATTTGTCTATTCCGAAAAATCATTGACCGATCGGAAATAAAATAATTCGGATATCAGAAATTCGATCTTTTGTAAACTCGGAATAATGAAATTCGTGATTTTCAAAAGGGAAGTAATTAAATGGTCAGCCGTTTTTCAAATTGATCTGCAAAAAAAATGCATTTAAATCATTTGGACATGCTAGAAGTGCTAACTTTACAAAAACCAACTGCTACTAGAAAAGTGGTTTAGGATAGAACTGCAACCTTCACAGAAGCCAACTGCTACTAGAAAAGTGGCTTAGGTTAGAACTGCGACCTTTACGGAAACCAACTGCTACAAGAAAAGTGGGTTAAGTTAGGTTAGAACTGCGACCTTCACAGAAACCAACTCCTACTAGAAAAATGGGTTAGGTTAGGTTAGAACTGCGACCTTCACAGAAACCAACTGCTACCAGAAAAGTGGGTTAGGTTAGGTTAGAACTGCGTCCTTTACAGAAACCAACTGCTACTAGAAAAGTGGGTTAGGTTAGGTTAGAACTGCGACCTTCACAGAAGTTAACTGCTACTAGAAAAGTAGGTTAGCTTAGAACTGCGACCCTTACAGAATCCAACTGCTACTAGCGAAGTGGGTTAGATTAGGTTAGAACTGCGTCCTTTACAGAAACCAACTGCTACTAGAAAAGTGGGTTTGGTTAGGTTAGAACTGCGACCTTCACAGAAGCTAACTGCTACTAGAAAAGTAGGTTAGCTTAGAACTGCGACCTTTACAGAATCCAACTGCCACTAGCGAAGTGGGTTAGGTTAGGTTAGAACTGCGACCTTCACAGAAACCAACTGCTACTAGAAAAGTGGGTTAGGTTAGAACTGCGATCTTTACAGAAACCAACTTCTACTAAAAAAGTGGGTTAGGTGAGGTTAGAACTGCGACCTTCACAGAAACCAACTGCTACTAGAAAAGTGGGTTAGGTTAGGTTAGAACTGCGATCTTTACAGAAACCAACTGCTACTAGAAAAGTGGGTTAGGTTAGGTTAGAACTGCGACCTTCACAGAAGCCAACTGCTACTAGAAAAGTGGCTTAAGTTAGAACTGCGACCTTTACGGAAACCAACTGCTACTAGAAAAGTGGGTTAAGTTAGGTTAGAACTGCGACCTTCACAGAAACCAACTCCTACTAGAAAAATGGGTTAGGTTAGGTTAGAACTGCGACCTTCACAGAAACCAACTGCTACCAGAAAAGTGGGTTAGGTTAGGTTAGAACTGCGACCTTTACAGAAACCAACTGCTACTAGAAAAGTGGGTTAGGTTTGGTTAGAACTGTGACCTTCACAGAAGCCAACTGCTACTAGAAAAGTAGGTTAGGTTAGGTGAGAACTGCGACCTTTACAGAAACCAACTTCTACTAGAAAATTGAGTTAGGTTAGAACTGCGACCTTCACAGAAACCAACTGCTACTAGAAAAGTGGGTTAGGATAGAACTGCGACCTTTACATAAACCAACTGCTACTAGAAAAGTAGGTGTAGGTTAGGTTAGAACTGCGCCCCTCCCTCCCCTAGAAACTTACTGCTTACAGAAAAGTAGGTATAGGTTAGGTTAGAACTGCGACCCCTACAGTAAATAACTGTTTTTAAAAAAGTAGGTTTAAGTTACGTTAGAACTGCTACCCCCCGTAGAAACGTAGGTACCTTTATTTATTAACAACAAATTCGGAATATCGTTATTCGGAATTTAAAAAATAGGAATCACGTCAAATCGGAATTCAAACTTTCGTAATTATGACAATTCGGAATTCGTGAAATCAAAAATCGTAAATGTTAAATTCGGCGTTTCTCCCTATCGGAATTGTTATATTCGGAATTATGTGGTTCGGAATTTAAAAAATCGTCGGTTTTACTATTCGGAAATATAAAACTTCGTGATTTTCATCGTTCGGTAATTACGACAATCGGAATTTTGATGGGTCGAGCATTTAAAAATCGGAATAATAAAATTCGGCATAAAATATTTCGGAATTATGTAGTGTACCCGTCCCCGTGGTCTCGGAGAAGACTCAAGACAGACACGGGGACAACGCCGTCCTCGAAACGTCGGAGGTAAATCTTAAAACTTAAATACGCGATTAAGTCCCGTTGTGTAGTTTTGATAATGTTTAATAATCGTGAAAGTTTAAATCAGTGTTTGGCCACCTTATACTAAAGTTAATTCTATTTATAGGTGAATAGAATTCATTTTTGGTTTGGGGTGGCCACTGACGAATTACCCTATTGCGATTGAACTTGTTTACCCGGCTTACGTTTACGGAACTCTATATCGAATAGGGTAATTCGCCAGTAACTGGCCACGTTTAGTAACTGGCCGCCCTAAACTAAAAATGAATTCTATTCACCTCTATACAGAATTCATTTTAGTAGGTATAAGGTTTCAATAACTGGCCACCTTATACTAAAATGAATTCTATTTATAGGTGAATATAATTCATTTTTGGTTTGGGGTGGCCACTGACGAATTACCCTATTGCGATTGAACTTTTTTACCCGGCTTACGTTTACGGAACTCTATATCGAATAGGGTAATTCGCCAGTAACTGGCCACGTTTAGTAACTGGCCGCCCTAAACTAAAAATGAATTCTATTCACCTCTATACAGAATTCATTTTAGTAGGTATAAGGTTTCAATAACTGGCCACCTTATACTAAAATGAATTCTATTTATAGGTGAATAGAATTCATTTTTGGTTTGGGGTGGCCACTGACGAATTACCCTATTGCGATTGAACTTTTTTACCCGGCTCGGCTTACGTTTACGGAACTCTATATCGAATAGGGTAATTCGGCAGTAACTGGCCACGTTTAGTAACTGGCCGCCCTAAACTAAAAATGAATTCTATTCACCTCTATACAGAATTCATTTTAGTAGGTATAAGGTTTCAATAACTGGCTTTGTTTGGCCTATATTGACGTCCTCAGAAAGTGACGTACTCAGAAAGTGGCGTTCTCAGAAAGTGACGTACTCAGAAAGTGACGTACTCAGAAAGTGGCGTTCTCAGAAAGTGACGTACTCAGAAAGTGACGAACTCAGAAAGTGACGTCCTCAGAAAGTGGCGTTCTCAGAAAGTGACGTACTCAGAAAGTGACGAACTCAGAATGTGACGTCCTCAGAATGTGACGTCCTAAGAAAGTGACATACTCCGCCTGAACCCTTTTATGTCTACCGTTCTCCAATTCTCCCTGAATTGCTCAAAATTTAACTGGAAGAGATCCCTGAAAGGGATACGTTCGCCTTTGTACTATAAAACTTTGTGTGTTTTTTCATGTCTTATCTTATGTTTCTTTTTGTACAATAAAGTGTTTTACTACTACTACTACTACTACTACATCTCATTAAAATGTCAAAAGGGCCTCACGTGTTGGCTTAAACTCCGAGCAAGCCTTACAAATGTCCGGAACACCTATAGCTTCTTGACCGGTAGACATGAATATGGGCGTAGCGATGTGACAACCCCATCGCTTGCTGATGGACCAGTACAATCAGTCAACGCAGGGCAGCTTGTGGAGAGCTGTTGGGAAGAAACATTCCCACGGCTCCTGGGAAGTGGGAAGTTCTGCCACCCGATAGAAGGGTGGATAAAAAGGGCCCTCTGCCTCTGTCTTGCTTTAGCCGGTCGTCCAGAGTGGAAAGCGATATCGATTTCGACATTTGAAACGATAAGGCAGTAATATCGCGCTGCAATACTGCTGCCGACTGCGATATTAGTGCCGACTATATTACTGCAAATGTCAATAATACTGGCAGCGACATCAATTTTGACACTTGCAACAGTAAGGTAGTAATGTCGCGCTGCAATACTGCTGCCGATTGCAATATTACTGCAGACTACATTACTGTCGCAAATATCATAAACCCTGGCAGTGACATCGATTTTGTCTTTTGAAACAGTAAGGCAGTAATATCGCGCTACAATACTGCTGCCGATTGCAATATTACTGCAGACTACATTACTGTCGCAAATATCATAAACCCTGGCAGTGACATCGATTTTGTCTTTTGAAACAGTAAGGCAGTAATATCGCGCTACAATACTGCTGCCGACTGCATTACTACCGCAAATGTCAAAAACCCTGGCAGCGACATCGATTTTGGCATTTGAAACAGTAAGGCAGTACTATCGCCCTGCAATACTGCTGGCAACAGCGATATTACTGCAGACTACATTACTGTCGCAAATGTCATAAACCCTGGCAGTGACAACTATTTTGTCTTTTGAAACAGTAAGGCAGTAATATCGCGCTGCAATACTGCTACCGACTGCGACATTACTGCCGACTGCATTACTACCGCAAATGTCAAAAACCCTGGCAGCGACATCGATTTTGGCATTTGAAACAGTAAGGCAGTACTATTCGCCCTGCAATACTGCTGCCAACAGCGATATTACTGCCGACTGCATTACTACCGCAAATAAAATAAATAAATCCTGGCAGCGATATCGATTTCGACATTTGCGCGCTACAATACTGCTGCTGACTGCAATATTACTGCCGACTACATTATTGCCTCGAATGTTAAAAACCCTGGCAGCGAAATCGATTTTGGCATTTGAAACAGTAAGACAGTAATATCGCGCTGCAATACTGCTGCCGACTGCGATATTACTGCCAACTGCATTACTGCCGCAATTTCGAAATCAATCACGTGTGATTTTAACCGCCATAGAAGTAAAAACGATTATCGATTCAATCAAAAAATATATAGTCACGTATTAAATTTCACCCATAATTAATTATGATTAGGTACCTACTAATAGGGTATTTGACTGTACTTAAGATAAATTATTTTACACCATGCAAGAAATAAAGCACCAGAAGATTAATAGAGAAACGTAAATAGCAGTTATTTATAGTCACAATTTCTATTTTTTTTTTTTTTTTTTTTTTATATTGGGGACATCTTACACAGATCAAACCTAGCCCCAAACTAAGCAAAGCTTGTACTATGGGTACTAGGCGACGATATACATACTTGTATAGATAAATACATACTTATATACATAGAAAACAACCATGACTCAGGAACAAATATTAGTGTTCATCACACAAATAAATGCCCTTACTGGGATTCGAACCCAGGACCATCGGCTTAGCAGACAGGGTCACTATCCACTAGGCCAGACCGGTCGTCAACCATTTTAAAACCCGATAACAACTATAAAGAGTAGGTAATTTGCTTGTGACGTCACATGCTAGTGTTTTATATAAATTCCATAGTAGCAAATCGTTTTAACAGTTCGAAAAAAGAAACTCATTTGACTAGTATAGTCAAATACCCAATTATATTGAGCCACAAAAACCCAGCACATATTAAGAGCGCTCTTACAAGAAAAGTCGAAATAATGCAAAATTGATGATACTAGTCGACGAAATTCAGGACTTTGCGCTCATTATTAGAAACAATCAGTACTTGTTCCAGTAAAAGCGTCTTCTTATCTTTATAAATATCGTTGTAAATATTAGAAAAAGGACTTATTAAATAAGTAATGATTTTTTTTCTGATGGTCGTTTCCGAAAAACCCCGTGAAGCACTGAATGGCGAGCTCTTATTTGGAAATGTTGAGAATTTTACTCTGCTAAACCTGGCTATTTTGTATTACTAATACCCTGTACTTTAGGCATATCAAACTATATTTTTCCTACATACCTTTGAGAAAGAGAAAATCAAAGTAAAACGAACTCGATTTTCTCTCCGAAACAAGTGTCAATTCCTACGAAAATCTACTTAATATCGAAGTCATTTTCATACTCAAGCAATCTGCAACGTTTGCTTATACTGTTGGTATACATTAGTGTTTATGAAATTCTACTATAATTTTTTGGCAATTTTTTGAAAACTACTCTATATTACCGATGACGCGCGCTGCGCCAGCTCAGTGCCGCGGCAGAGCTTGTAGAGGCAGGACGTGTGTCGGTCGGCTCCGCACATTTTCAACGGCGACGACGAGGTTTTTTATCATTGTGTGCGGCGGGCGCCGTGTAAAACGCTATACTGTGTGCGTGTAAACCGGAACGAGAGACTTTGATCCTAGCACCGTTTTTATAGTATTATAATTTATAATGGTACAGTTTAATAAACTACCGGACAGGATTAAAAATATTTGAAACGACCTGACATTCTATATGTATTTATTTGACTCAAGATAGTATTCAGGGTCTGATGATGGAGCCGGAAGGTGGTCACCGGTACTGGGATGGGCACCATTGGCATTTGACATAAGTTTCGTCTTGTCCATGTTCATTTTCAAGCCCACCCGTTGTGAAACTCGGTTGAGGTCATCGAGCATCATGCTGAGTTCCTCCATCGACTACGATATCGTCGGCAAACCGAAGGTGAGTGATGTATTCGCCGTTGATGTTGATGCCAAGTCCTTCCCATTCCAGGAGCTTGAAGGCGTCTTCCATTACGGCAGTAAACAGTTTCGGAGAGATAACGTCTCCCTGCCTTACGCCTCTTCGCAATGGAATCGCCCTCGTGCTCTGCTCCTGTACTCGGACACACTCGACATGGTGGCGTTACTATACAAACACTTCAACACTTCGATGTACCGATAGTCAATATGGCATCGCTGAAGAGACTCAAGCACCGCCCATGTTTCCACCGAATCGAAGGCTTTCTCATAGTCCACAAACGTTAAGCATAATGGCAAGTTATACTCTTCGGTCTTCTGTATAACTTGCCGCAGCGTATGGATGTGGTCTATGGTACTCTATAGCCTTTTCGGAAACCGGCTTGTTCGGGAGGCTGGAAGTCATCAAGTCTGTGTTCGAGACGGTTCGTGATGACCCTTGAAAACAGCTTATAGACATGGCTCAGAAGCGTGATGGGTCTGTAGTTCTTCAATAGGTTGTTATCACCTTTTTTGAAGAACAGCACCACCTCGCCTCTATTCCATGTTTCAGGCGTTATGCCCTCGGACAAGACGGAATTAAAGAGTTTCTGGAGGACTTTAAGTACCGGTGTTCCACCCGCTCTCAGAAGCTCTGAAGTGATTCCGTCTTTGCCCGGCGCCTTGTTGTTCTTAAGCTGCTTCAGGGCCATCCTAATCTCGTACAGACTGATGTCCGGGATATCTTCGGTATAATGTCGGGACAGCTTGGCTCTTGGATCTCCTACCAAGCTGTCAACGGGCTTTGCGATCGAAGTGTATAACTGTCCATAGAACCTCTCGATCTCACCTAAAACCTCCGCTTTGCTCGACGCTATGCTGCCATCTTCCCGTTTCAGCTTTGTCAGCTGGCTTTGCCCAATAGATTGTCCTTTGCGAACACTTTGGAGCCTTGGTTTCGCTCAATAGTCTCTTTAATACGGTTAGTATTAAAGAGACGCAGATCATGTCGCAAGGACTTAGATATACGTCTATTGAGCTGCCTATATGACTCCGCGTCATCGGGAGACTGCAACTGTAGCGAGCGTCGTTCAGCCATGAGGTTTAAGGTTTGCTCGGTCAATTTCTGAGGTCTATCTTTACGGTGGGGTCTAAAAAACTTAGACCCTACTGTGTGGACAGTTTCCACTAGCCCGTCGTTGATTTCGTCCACTGAAGCCAAGTTCTCTAGGCAAGCAAAGCGGTTAGAGAGCTCGAGTTGAAAGCTTTCGGGGTTTTGAACATGGGCTCGAGTAGGTCGGAGCGTAGACTTCATAATAACGCTTATTTAGTATAATTATTAAATGATATAACAACACTTAATATATTTTCATATGATATATATTATCATATTATATAAAGATTAATTGATCTAATAACATTTAGCATAACATTCTTGAAGTATAATGCATATTTCCTATACTGAATTTATAATATAAAGTTATTTCATCTAAAGTAGAATTGTTGATATAATGTGTTAGATAAATAATTCCACATTTACTATTACACACTACAAAAAACGATACTCTTTCTACGTATAACGAACTGCTATTTATAACTAGGTAGGTAAGGTTAAGAGCGCTATTACATTTCGGCGTTGAGCGAGTTTAGGTATTTTACGCGCTGCGGCAGGCCGTGCGAGCTCAGTACGCCGATCCCTTCTACCACACTCGCACTACAATGATGGATTAAACATTCTTGATCCTTCGCGAAGCATATTGAAATCAACCATAACAACACTAATTGTACTTAACTTTTAAAGTTCTAAAACTGTTATTTAGTAAGTACGAAAATACTAAATGCAGTGCAAATGTACATAGGGGCTGTTCATAAATTACGTCATCTATTTTTGACGATTTTTGACCCCCCCCCCCCCCCCCCTCAAATCATCCAAAAATCAAGCTTCGGATGAATCTGTTTCCTCCTACGTTATGTTACCATCATCCGATGTCCAGACCCCCCCCCCCCCCACTCCTCCCATTTGAAACGACGTAATTTATGAATAGCCCCATACTTGTACTTATGAAGGTATATTACTCGAAAGAAATTATAGGTACCTACTCGCTTATTTACATGTTTCGTCATTGCATTTGGTACCTATAGGTTGTAAAGTTTGTATCAACGAGGGTTTAAAAACGATCTGGTACTGAGGATCTGATGATGATTAAGGTGGTCACGGATACCAATCAACCATGTAGTAACATGATTAGGCTCGTTTGATTCGTCTCAACAAGATCTTTGACGAAGATACACAGGGTCTGATGATGGAGCTGGAAGGTGGCCACGGGTACCAGTCTATCATGTAACTAAACAACTTCGTGTTTGGGCTCGTTTGATTCGTCTCAACAAGATCTTTGACACAAGACAGTACTCAGGGTCTGATGATGGAGCTGAAAGGTACCATTACCAATCAACCATGCAACTAAACCACATCGTGTTTAGGATCGTTTGATTCGTCTCAACAAGATCTTTGACACTAGGTGATACTCAGAGTCTGATGATGGAGCTGGAAGGTGGTCACCGGTACCAATCAACCATGCAACTAAACCACTTCGTGTTTAGGCTCGTTTTATTCGTTTCAACAAGATCTTTGACACAAGATAGTACTCAAGGTCTGATGTTGGAGCCGGAAGGTGGTCACCGGTACCAATCAACCATGCAACTAAACCATTTCGTGTTTAGGCACGTTTTATTCATCTCAACAAGATCTTTGACACAAGGTAGTACTCAGGGTCTGATGATGGAGCGCGAAGGTGGCGACGGGTACCTGTCTATCATCATCAGCTCCATCATCAGACCCTGAGTAGTATCTTGTGTCAAACATCTTATTGCGACGAATCAAACGAGCCCAAACACGAAGTGGTTCAGTTACATGGTAGACTGGTACCCGTGGCCACAGTCCAGCTCCATCATCAGACCCTGAGTACTAACTTGTGTCAAAGATCTTGTTGCGACGAATCGAACGAAGCCAAACACGAAGTGGTTTAGTTGCATGGTTGATTGGTACCGGTGACCACCTTCCGGATCCATCATCAGACCCTCAGTACTACCTTGTGTCAAAGATCTTGTTGCGACAAATCAAACGAGCCCAAACACGAAGTGGTTCAGTTACATGGTAGACTGGTACCCGTGGCCACAGTCCAGCTCCATCATCAGACCCTGAGTACTAACTTGTGTCAAAGATCTTGTTGAGACGAATCAAACGAGCCTAAACACGAAGTGGTTTAGTTGCATGGTTGATTGGTACCCGTGACCACCTTCCGGCTCCAACATCAGACCCTGAGTACAATCTTGTGTCAAAGATCTTGTAGAAACGAATAAAACGAGCCTAAACACGAAGTGGTTTAGTGGCATGGTTGATTGGTACCGGTGACCACCTGCCGGCTCCATCATCAGACCCTGAGTACTATCTTGTGTCAAAGATCTTGTTGAGACGAATCAAACGAGCCTAAACACGAAGTGGTTTAGTTGCATGGTTGATTGATACCGGTGACCACCTTCCGGCTCCATCATCAGACCCTGAGTCAAACTATCTTGAGTCAAATAAATACATATGGAATGTCAGGTCGTTTCAAATATTTTTAATCCTGTCCGGTAGTTTATTAAACTGTACCATTATAATACTATAAAAACGGTGCTAGGATCAAAGTCTCTCGTTGCGGTTTACACGCACACAGTATAGCGTTTTACACGGCGCCCGCCGCACACAATGATAAAAAACCTCGTCGTCGCCGTTGAAAATGTGCGGAGCCGACCGACACACGTCCTGCCTCTACAAGCTCTGCCGCGGCACTGAGCTGGCGCAGCGCGCGTCATCGGTAATATAGAGTAGTTTTCAAAAAATTGCCAAAAAATTATAGTAGAATTTCATAAACACTAATGTATACCAACAGTATAAGCAAACGTTGCAGATTGCTTGAGTATGAAAATGACTTCGATATTAAGTAGATTTTCGTAGGAATTGACACTTGTTTCGGAGAGAAAATCGAGTTCGTTTTACTTTGATTTTCTCTTTCTCAAAGGTATGTAGGAAAAATATAGTTTGATATGCCTAAAGTACAGGGTATTAGTAATACAAAATAGCCAGGTTTAGCAGAGTAAAATTCTCAACATTTCCAAATAAGAGCTCGCCATTCAGTGCTTCACGGGGTTTTTCGGAAACGACCATCAGAAAAAAAATCATTACTAATTTAATAAGTCCTTTTTCTAATATTTACAACGATATTTATAAAGATAAGAAGACGCTTTTACTGGAACACGTACTCATTGTTTCTAATAATGAGCGCAAAGTCCTGAATTTCGTCGACTAGTAGCCGGGCCCGCTCTGAATTTATATTATTGTAGTCAGCTTCTAATGAGCAAAGTTCCTTTTTAAGCTTATCATTGCTATTAAGTACTAATATCTATCTATCTGATATATATCTATCTGACAAGCCTCTTCCAGTCAGTAGAAAAAGGCGGCACATTTAAATAATGTAGGTGTGCGGAGGTTTGTCCGTCCATCCGTCCATCCTTCCATCCATCCGTCAATCTGTCCATCTGTCCATCCGTCCATCCGTCCATCCGTCCATCCGTCTATAAGTCCATCCGTCCATCCGCCCATCCGTCCATCCATTCATCCATCCATCCACCCATCCATCCATCCATCCATCCATACATCCATCCATCCAAACATCCATCCATCCATCCATCCATCCATCATCTATACATCTATCTAACAAGCCTCTTCCAGTCAGTAGAAAAAGGCGGCACATTTAAATAATGTAGGTGCGGAGGTTTGTCCGTCCATCCGTCCATCCTTCCATCCATCCGTCAATCTGTCCATCTGTCCATCCGTCCATCCGTCTATACGTCCTTCCGTCCATCCGCCCATCCGTCCATCCATCCATCCATCCATCCAACCATCCATCCAACCATCCATCCATCCATCCATCCATACATCCATCCATCCATCCATCCATCCATCCATCCATCCATCAATCATCTATACATCTATCTGACAAGCCTCTTCCAGTCAGTAGAAAAACGCGGCACATTTAAATAATGTAGGTGCGGAGGTTTGTCCGTCCATCCATCTGTCAATCTGTCAATGTGTCCATCTGTCCATCTGTCCATCTGTCCATCTGTCCATCTGTCCATCTGTCCATCTGTCCATCTGTCCATCTGTCCATCTGTCCATCTGTCCATCTGTCCATCTGTCCATCTGTCCATCTGTCCATCTGTCCATCTGTCCATCTATCTCTGTCTATCTATCTATCGATCTATGTATCTATCTATCTATCAATCTATCTATCAATCCATCAATCTATCAATCTATCAATCTATCAATCTATCAATCTATCAATCTATCAATCTATCAATCTATCAATCTATCAATCTATCAATCTATCAATCTATCAATCTATCAATCTATCAATCTATCAATCTATCAATCTATCAATCTATCAATCTATCAATCTATCAATCTATCAATCTATCAATCTATCAATCTATCAATCTATCAATCTATCCATCTGTCCATCTATCCATCTGTCCATCTATCTAGCTATCTATCTATCTAGATACATGACTTAAAAAATACTTTTATAAAAAAATATTTCGAACATTAAGCCGTTTTCAAGGCTCGCGTGGCTCAGTGATAGTTATAGTTTGACAAGCCTCTTCCGTCAGTAGAAAGAGGCGGCACTTTTAAATAATGTAGGTGCGGAGGTTTGTCCGTCCATCCGTCCATCCGTTCATCCTTCCATCCATCCGTCAATCTGTCATTCTGTCCATCTGTCCATCTGTCCATCTGTCCATCTATCCATCTGTCCATCTGTCCATCTGTCCATCCGTCCATCCGTCCATCCTTCCATCCATCCGTCAATCTGTCATTCTGTCCATCTGTCCATCTGTCCATCTGTCCATCTGTCCATCTGTCCATCCATCCATCCATCTATCTATCTATCTATCTATCTATCTATCTATCTATCTATCTATCCATCCATCCATCCAAACATCCATCCATCCATCCATCCATCCATCCATCCATCCATCCATCCATCCATCCATTCATCTATCTATCTAGATAGATGACTTAAAAAAAACTTTTAATAAAAATTATTTCAACATTAAGCCGTATTCAAGGCCCCAATTTCAACTACTAACCCGTAGAATTTCGCTACGTGCATCTTTGCCTCCGCGGCGTAGCTCAGTGATAGTTATAGTTTGAAAAGCCTCTTCCGTCAGTAGAAAGAGGCGGCACATTTAAATAATGTAGGTGCGGAGGTTTGTCCGTCCATCCATCCGTCCACCCATCTATCCATCCATCCATCCATCCATCCATCCATCCATCCATCCATCCATCCATCCATCCATCCATCCATCCATCCATCCATCCATCCATCCATCCATCCATCCATCCATCCATCCATCCATCCTTCCATCTATCCATCCATTCATCCTTACATCTATCCATCCATTAATCCATCAATCCATCCTCCATCCATCCATCCATCCATCAATGCATCCATCCATCCATCCTTCCATCTATCCATCCATTCATCCTTACATCTATCCATCCATTAATCCATCCATCCATCCATCCATCCATCCATCCATCCATCCATCCATCCTTCCATCTATCCATCCATTCATCCTTACATCTATCCATCCATTAATCCATCAATTCATCCATCCATCCATCCATCCATTCATCCATCCATACATCCATCCATCCATCCATCCATCCATCCATCCATCCATCCATCCATCCATCCATCCATCCATCCATCCATCAATGCATCCATCCATCCATCCATCCATCCATCCATCCATCAATGCATCCATCCATCCATCCTTCCATCTATCCATCCATTCATCCTTACATCTATCCATCCATCCATCCATCCATCCGTCCATCCATCCATCCTTCCATCCATTCATCCATCCATCCACTCCCCTAATTCAAACCAAACAAAATTTTTCCAGTAATTTTTGACACCTTTAAGGTATGTTTTCAATATCTCCATTTCTTGAAAATTGGTACCATTAGAAAAATATAAGTAATTTTAATACTCGAACCGACAGCACATGAAAAGACCTATTTTCAAGGCTTCATTCTATGGAATCCTCCAAACTCTGAATTTTTAATTATAAAGTCTGTGTGTCGGTTTCATATTGCAATTGACTATTTTCTAACTGGGCAGAATATAAATCTAACTTATCCACTAAATTAACATTAATTTTACAAAATCTCAATTTTTTAAAAAACAATTTATTTATTTTTGACAAGTTTTGGTTTTTTTTATTAGTCTATTTAATTTAATATATTTCTTTAGTTTGTTCCCGCTGCAATTTACTAACCTTGGTGTGGTAGTATCATAGGCTAAATCTGTAGGGGCCACAAGGTTTTCAATTGGTGCGACAACCAACTGAGAGTCGGGCCGGACCAGTTCTTCGAACAAGCTCGGAGAGTGTGCCACTGCTGCATTGTGTTGGGCCTCCTGTAGCTCATAGATTTGTTCGTGGGCGTCGTGCAGTGCTCTCTCCAATGAGTTGATGTCCTTCAGGGCCTGCTCATACGCAGCACTACACTCAGTGAACCTGTCAACCGTCTCCTGAAGCCGGGCCCGCTCTGAATTTATATTATTGTAGTCAGCTTCTAATGAGCAAAGTTCCTTTTTAAGCTTATCATTGCTATTAAGTACTAATATCTATCTATCTGATATATATCTATCTGACAAGCCTCTTCCAGTCAGTAGAAAAAGGCGGCACATTTAAATAATGTAGGTGTGCGGAGGTTTGTCCGTCCATCCGTCCATCCTTCCATCCATCCGTCAATCTGTCCATCTGTCCATCCGTCCATCCGTCCATCCGTCCATCCGTCTATAAGTCCATCCGTCCATCCGCCCATCCGTCCATCCATTCATCCATCCATCCACCCATCCATCCATCCATCCATCCATACATCCATCCATCCAAACATCCATCCATCCATCCATCCATCCATCATCTATACATCTATCTAACAAGCCTCTTCCAGTCAGTAGAAAAAGGCGGCACATTTAAATAATGTAGGTGCGGAGGTTTGTCCGTCCATCCGTCCATCCTTCCATCCATCCGTCAATCTGTCCATCTGTCCATCCGTCCATCCGTCTATACGTCCTTCCGTCCATCCGCCCATCCGTCCATCCATCCATCCATCCATCCAACCATCCATCCAACCATCCATCCATCCATCCATCCATACATCCATCCATCCATCCATCCATCCATCCATCCACCCATCAATCATCTATACATCTATCTGACAAGCCTCTTCCAGTCAGTAGAAAAACGCGGCACATTTAAATAATGTAGGTGCGGAGGTTTGTCCGTCCATCCATCTGTCAATCTGTCAATGTGTCCATCTGTCCATCTGTCCATCTGTCCATCTGTCCATCTGTCCATCTGTCCATCTGTCCATCTGTCCATCTGTCCATCTGTCCATCTGTCCATCTGTCCATCTGTCCATCTGTCCATCTGTCCATCTGTCCATCTATCTCTGTCTATCTATCTATCGATCTATGTATCTATCTATCTATCAATCTATCGATCTATGTATCTATCTATCTATCAATCTATCTATCAATCCATCAATCTATCAATCTATCAATCTATCAATCTATCAATCTATCAATCTATCAATCTATCAATCTATCAATCTATCAATCTATCAATCTATCAATCTATCAATCTATCAATCTATCAATCTATCAATCTATCAATCTATCAATCTATCAATCTATCAATCTATCAATCTATCAATCTTTCAATCTATCAATCTATCAATCTATCAATCTATCAATCTATCAATCTATCAATCTATCAATCTATCAATCTATCAATCTATCAATCTATCAATCTATCAATCTATCAATCTATCAATCTATCAATCTATCAATCTATCAATCTATCAATCTATCAATCTATCAATCTATCAATCTATCAATCTATCAATCTATCAATCTATCAATCTATCAATCTATCAATCTATCCATCTGTCCATCTATCCATCTGTCCATCTATCTAGCTATCTATCTATCTAGATACATGACTTAAAAAATACTTTTATAAAAAAATATTTCGAACATTAAGCCGTTTTCAAGGCTCGCGTGGCTCAGTGATAGTTATAGTTTGACAAGCCTCTTCCGTCAGTAGAAAGAGGCGGCACTTTTAAATAATGTAGGTGCGGAGGTTTGTCCGTCCATCCGTCCATCCGTTCATCCTTCCATCCATCCGTCAATCTGTCATTCTGTCCATCTGTCCATCTGTCCATCTGTCCATCTATCCATCTGTCCATCTGTCCATCTGTCCATCCGTCCATCCGTCCATCCTTCCATCCATCCGTCAATCTGTCATTCTGTCCATCTGTCCATCTGTCCATCTGTCCATCTGTCCATCTGTCCATCCATCCATCCATCTATCTATCTATCTATCTATCTATCTATCTATCTATCTATCTATCCATCCATCCATCCAAACATCCATCCATCCATCCATCCATCCATCCATCCATCCATCCATCCATCCATCCATCCATTCATCTATCTATCTAGATAGATGACTTAAAAAAAACTTTTAATAAAAATTATTTCAACATTAAGCCGTATTCAAGGCCCCAATTTCAACTACTAACCCGTAGAATTTCGCTACGTGCATCTTTGCCTCCGCGGCGTAGCTCAGTGATAGTTATAGTTTGAAAAGCCTCTTCCGTCAGTAGAAAGAGGCGGCACATTTAAATAATGTAGGTGCGGAGGTTTGTCCGTCCATCCATCCGTCCACCCATCTATCCATCCATCCATCCATCCATCCATCCATCCATCCATCCTTCAATGCATCCATCCATCCATCCATCCATCCATCCATCAATCAATGCATCCATCCATCCATCCTTCCATCTATCCATCCATTAATCCATCTATCCATCCATTAATCCATCCATCCATCCATCCATCCATCCATCCATCCATCCATCCATCCATCCTTCCATCTATCCATCCATTCATCCTTACATCTATCCATCCATTAATCCATCCATCCATCCATTCATCCATCCATACATCCATCCATCCATCCATCCATCCATCCATCCATCCATCCATCCATCCATCCATCCATCCATCCATCCATCCATCCATCCATCAATGCATCCATCCATCCATCCATCCATCCATCCATCCATCGATGCATCCATCCATCCATCATTCATCCATCCATCCATCAATGCATCCATCTATCCAGTCAATCTGTCCGTCCGTCCGTCTTTCCATCCATCCATCCATCCATTTATCCATCCATTTATCCATCCATTTATCCATCCATCCATCCATCCATCCATCCATCCATCCACCCAACCAGCCAACAATCCATCCATCCACCCATCCATCCATCCATCCATCCATCCATCCACCCAACCAGCCAACTATCCATCCATCCATCCATCCATCCATCCATCCATCCATCCATCCATCCATCCATCCGTCCATCCATCCATCCATCCATCCATCCTTCCTTCCATCCAACCATCCATCCATCCATCCATCCATCCATCCACTCCGTTTTCTACTCTGAAGCTCTGTCAATTTAAAAAATGTAGGTGCGGAGGTTACGTCAACTATGCCGAAGTGAGCCGAAGTGGTACACAGTGACTTTCTTCTAGCCTTCTAGGTACTTATGCTTTTATGTATGCTGTATGTATTGAATTTTATGAAATGTGAATAATAATTTATGAATCTTCATTTAATTTGTATTTATATGTCGGACCCTGACACCAGAAAGACGTATTGCAGCGTTATAGTTCATTATTTTAGACGCCTGTATAAAATCGATTAGGAATGTTGAGCTACGTATTATTTGGTTGTAACAATATAAATAAAGTTGCGTAGAGAGTAACGCCGTCTATTGGCGCATTGTTGTAATAAAGTTGCGTAGAGAGTAACGCCATCTATTGGCGTGTTGTTGAACTAAAATGACAGGTAGAAGGCTTTGGAACGTCGAGAGGTTTCTCTCGAGTGAGCGTAGGCACGAGTTGGTATTTTTGTCGGTATGTTGGTAGACTGGTCGAGCAGGTTTACCAACTTGACTGAGGCTGGAGCGGAGAGGCTCCGCCGCTGGTACTTCTTCTTGATCGGACCGCGCTAGAGATCGGACGTACTCGTTAGCCAACCTCGTGCCTAACTCGCTACGTTCCTGAAGGCTTATACCTGAAGGATTATTCTGATAGCTTATAGAATCCCGCGATCTTTAACCATTTAGCTAAGTGTTTTATTTCCAGTGTTATTTTGATTTCTTATGTTTCATTACTTTTGTGAAATAAAGAAATGATGTGTTACGAGTATGTGTTGTTTTAACTTGTTTTGAAAAGATTTGTCCCTCTGAGTTTGTTGCCGGTCCCATATAGGGCTAAATCTTCTCATGTCAGAGGCGTAGGGTTGGAGCCGGCCTAGTTTGACTTGAATAAAGATTTGAACGGTTTATAGCATCTTTTCATTTTCAAATCAATCCTTTGAAATAAAATTAGCACTTAGTTATTTTTATCGTTTAGTACTGAAATATATGGTAGGCGCTAGTATGGTTAACGAGTTCGAATGTTTATTTCATGCACTGGTAGCATGGTAGCATACTGGTTTAGCTGTGAAGTAATACATTATCGTACTACCCCACGCGCCCACCGCTTTTAGGACCATCGGTATTCGACATCAGCAAGTGGGATCGATGCAGAGTTTCATGTATTGCTTACACAGCCACATGGGAGCGTGGTGTATTTCTGGTGTGTTTTGGTGACCTACATTCCATATTCTGGACATGTGGTAATGGTAAGCTCACGTGTCCAACCTTTAGTGAAAGGTGAGTGCAATTCATTGTTATTTGGTGAGAATTATTGTGAAATTGTGTATTATGATTGAGGCAGTCTAGCATAACGGTTGTGACGTGACGTCATCTCTGGGATCGTTACGTTTCTTTGTAATTCATTTTTGTAATCCATTTAAATGCATCGTTAGAAATTGATCCTGTAATTCCTCCTGTAATCCTGTTTAGTAATTAATAAAATTGCGACAAATTATTTCCCGTAATGCCGTGATAGATCACAAATCGTGCATACTATGAAAACATGAGCTACGCATATGAAAATTAATGTTACAGTGTCCTACAGCCAGAGTCGAGCGAACTTGTAGACACCATTACGCCTGTGACACAGAAGCAGCTGTGCAGTATCATCTTTGCTGGAGATTTGGAAATAAAAGAACAGGTTTCGTTCTAATTGTTTATTAGTGAAATTTATTTTCAGTGTAATGGCGAAGCATAACTTGAGCATAACAGTCTAACGTAACTAATTAGCTGTCACTTTTCGTATTGGCACATTTTACCGTGTTACTTATTTTTGGAACACATGTTTGTTTGTTCATAGAATGAAATAAAACGCACTCATTGAAGTTTAAATTTTATTCTGAAATTTTTAAAGTCCCGTATACATTGGAAACATATTTTTTTTGCGTCTGCTACATTGCATTTAATAAACCTTTGAGTTTATCCTGCTTACATGATAAACCTGATACCGTGCAAATGATGATTTCAGTATCAGCCAGCTACGATAAACCACATCGTGCATCCTGCCATCTGCTGCAGCAACGGCAACTGCAGGGCGAAAGGCATTAGCCGTCGTGCTTGGGTTGGATTTCACCACCACCTTTGTCTTGGACGCGTGCATCATACTTTATTAATCCGGTGAGCAGTTCCCATTTTGTTGGGATTATTTTGAGAGGATTTACTTCTGCATAGAAGTTTTGAGCGAGTTTCTGTTGTTAAAGCTAAAGTAGAAAGCTGAGTTTCTGTTGTTAAAGCTAAAGTAGAAAGCTATCTTTAGCGATTTTGATCAGTGATGTTCAGTTTCAGTTGATCAGTTGACGCTGATAGTACCAATGGTTCTGAGTAACATGATTTAAAGAACCGTTTTTATTTTCTTTTTGGAATTCACTCTTAACATTGTTTTGCTTTCGATGGACTGAAAGCTTGTACTTTCGAAGGACTGAAAGTACGCCCGATGGACTGGGCAATACTGTCATGCTTTCGATGGACTGAAGGCAAGCCCGATGGACTGGGCACTACTGTTTTGCTTTCGATGGACGGATGGATGGATGGATGGATGGATAGATGGATAGATAGATAGATGGATGGATAGATGGATGGATGGATAGATGGATGGATAGATGGATGGATAGAATGAATGAATAATTGATTTTTTATGAAGATACAATTAATTTTTATAATCCATTTAAATCTAAGTGATCTTGAATTATTTTGAAGTGAAATCCATGTTTCTAATTACAACCAAATATCGGCTATCACGACGTGATATTATTTCATCGCTCACTTGTGCTTCTACCCTCAAAAATATTTTTTTTTTAAATACAATGCATCGTTAGAAATTGATCCTGTAATTCCTCCTGTAATCCTGTTTAGTAATTAATAAAATTGCGACAAATTATTTCCCGTAATGCCGTGATAGATCACAAATCGTGCATACTATGAAAACATGAGCTACGCATATGAAAATTAATGTTACAGTGTCCTACAGCCAGAGTCGAGCGAACTTGTAGACACCATTACGCCTGTGACACAGAAGCAGCTGTGCAGTAACATCTTTGCTGGAGATTTGGAAATAAAAGAACAGGTTTCGTTCTAATTGTTTATTAGTGAAATTTATTTTCAGTGTAATGGCGAAGCATAACTTGAGCATAACAGTCTAACGTAACTAATTAGCTGTCACTTTTCGTATTGGCACATTTTACCGTGTTACTTATTTTTGGAACACATGTTTGTTTGTTCATAGAATGAAATAAAACGCACTCATTGAAGTTTAAATTTTATTCTGAAATTTTTAAAGTCCCGTATACATTGGAAACATATTTTTTTTGCGTCTGCTACATTGCATTTAATAAACCTTTGAGTTTATCCTGCTTACATGATAAACCTGATACCGTGCAAATGATGATTTCAGTATCAGCCAGCTACGATAAACCACATCGTGCATCCTGCCATCTGCTGCAGCAACGGCAACTGCAGGGCGAAAGGCATTAGCCGTCGTGCTTGGGTTGGATTTCACCACCACCTTTGTCTTGGACGCGTGCATCATACTTTATTAATCCGGTGAGCAGTTCCCATTTTGTTGGGATTATTTTGAGAGGATTTACTTCTGCATAGAAGTTTTGAGCAGCGAGTTTCTGTTGTTAAAGCTAAAGTAGAAAGATGAGTTTCTGTTGTTAAAGCTAAAGTAGAAAGCTATCTTTAGCGATTTTGATCAGTGATGTTCAGTTTCAGTTGATCAGTTGACGCTGATAGTACCAATGGTTCTGAGTAACATGATTTAAAGAACCGTTTTTATTTTCTTTTTGGAATTCACTCTTAACATTGTTTTGCTTTCGATGGACTGAAAGCTTGTACTTTCGAAGGACTGAAAGTACGCCCGATGGACTGGGCAATACTGTCATGCTTTCGATGGACTGAAGGCAAGCCCGATGGACTGGGCACTACTGTTTTGCTTTCGATGGACTGAAGGCACGCCCGATGGACTGGGCACTACTGTTTTGCTTTCGATGGACTGAAGGCACGCCCGATGGACTGGGCACTAATGTTTTGCTTTAGATGGACTGGGTATTGTTTAGTGACCGCATCAGAAGTGCCGGAGCATGTAAGAGGTGCACGTGGTCTGCTTTTTATGTGCAGAATGCTCTTTGCGAAGAGTAGCACTTACGCGGCTGAGATGGTTACTACTGACGAGGGTCTGGTATCTGCCGAAGGACTGGCAATGCACCGAAGGACTGGTGTTGTTTTGTTAAAAATGAATTCCCGTTGATGTACTGTGTTCATATGAGTAAAATTGGCATTATTAAGTCAGAGTGCTATTTATTTTAAGATGTCCTACAATGATTATTATCACATTTGACCAAAATATTTTTTTTAATGCCAGATAATTTCCCCGTAAATTGATATTGATGACAATAGTAGTGATACTGTCGAGCAATGAATTAGAGCTGTTGTGATTTGTGTTTTTGATGTTTGAGATTGTTCTGTTTTCACATAAATTTGAGAGTATCCGCCAGATGGAGGCGATGATTAATGGAGTGTATCCGCTAGATAGCGGCGATGATTACTGATTATTTTTATTAAGTCGTTGCTCGATGGACTATTTTTGACTAGAGAATTGAGTATTGTTAAAGTAATTTTGAACTATCATTTTTTCTGGTTGGATTGATAACAAAGTTTGATTTTAATAGTAATTTGAGAGAAACCCAAATTGTGGGTCAGGAATTTAACTTTAGAATATTAATAGCCTACATCACAAGCTTAGCTTCATTGCATTTTAATCATTTTAGTTGAACCCTATTATTGTAATTTAATTTCCTAATCTTGCACTCTGCTTTTGGTACCTACTTGCCAAATTACTTAACCGCTGTAACTCCGTTCTGGTTATGAACACCCACCATCTACTTTCCGCTACTCCCTTGCTTCCTTAGCGTCATCGTTGGGGTTCATACCGAGCGGCCAATTAATACGTGGATATAAAGCTGGACGATGTACATTCCAGGGTGCAATTAGACGGCTTACAACTACGGCGGCAGGAGGGACCTGCTGATCCGACGCAGAGTAGGAGGCCCTCCAGAGGCTTCCCGGCTTCACGCACCAGCTGACCTCGGCGCTTCCCGAGCCGTCCCGGCTACCGATCACAAGGCCTGCACGACCACCTTGCCACGTCAGGGGAGTCCCACCTACGTCAGTGGAACCAGACAGGCTAATTTAAAATTAACGGACCACTACCACGACCACCGCTCGGGTTACTTTTAGAATAAATTACCTTATAGAAAGCGTTTGGGCCTTTAATTTAAAATCTTCCAACCCTAACCGCTTCATTGGCGCCCTTTAACGTGGTCATAGTCTGGTTTCACTGCGTAGAAGTAGTTGGTGTTTGTGTTGTTTTTTTTTTGTGAAACGGTTTGCTTTGTGTTTTTTTGGTTGCAGCAACTAGTGTGTACGATTTTTATTGTTAATTATTGTAGTGTTTTTTTTACAAATTTTGATGATTTTATACGGGATTTTAAGAATTTTATCGCATTTTAATGATTTTATTGTGGAATTATTTATTACAGTTTTATATATAAATTATTAACTTTATTGTCGTCTTTAAAGGCCAGTCAATAATTAATAATTTTATCTTAACGACTAAGCTACTTTGTTACATTGAATCGCATTCCAAGTTTTGCTCTGTGTTCTTCGATACTCTGTGTTGTTTTGCATCTTTTGTACAGTAATCACCACAAGTGTTACGGATTTTATACTGTGATATATTTATTTTTCTAATTGTTTTATTTTATTGAATTTTAATCAATTTTAGCTGTAGAACTCTAGTTCAGTTGAGTCACGCAAGCGATAATATTATTATTATTATTTTATTGAATTTTATTATTGTGACAGTACACACTAGTTGCATTTATTTTTATTTTTTTTGCTTTCTGTTGCGCTGCTTCCTTCTTCTCTGTGGTGGCGTTGTTATTTTTTTTTTCCCTAGCCAGTCATTAATATCTATACATCATATCAACCATAACGTTATCATCATTTCATTTTGTGACAGAACGGAGTAGGTATAAGCTTGTAGCGCTCAACACTTATCCTTCACGGTTGCGGAGTGCCTTCGTAGTTGATTTAAGTAAATTAGTTAAAAGTTTTTTTTGTAACATTAACATGGCATTCCGAGTAAAATTTTTGTCGTTGCAAAAATCGGAATTAGAGTACGAGGTTGCGATTCGTGGCGAAACTCCGGGCAGTAACGTTACAAAATTACGCGAACAAATAGCCAAGTTAGGGCCTTTGTTTCCTTCTGAGGACATTTTAGAGAGCGTGCTATCTGTCGGCGATGATTTAAAGGGTGTGAGCGATGCTTTGACTAAGCTCAGGGCACTTATCATTCCGCCTCAGGACAGGAATGCGTTGTTGCGTGCACAAAACCTCATTAGTCACCTGTATCACCGACTTAATCGCATAATTTATGATAGTGCGACTCAGCAGGCTTTCGAATCATGCGTTGCTGAATATAAGACCCTTACGGAGCGTTACAATGCTATTAAGGATTCCGGAACGGATTATTTTGCCTCGGCATCTAACGAGACGCAGTCCGTTTCTCCGCCTCTTAATGTAAGCGTCACCTGTGAACGCAGTGTGTCCGGGGAGATAACTAAATTCAAGTTTGACGGGAAGTCGTGTGTACGATCCTTTATTGAGCGCATTACCGATTTTGCTAAGGCTAGGAATATAGGCGGGGCAAAACTGCTGTCGTACTCTACAGAGATTTTTACTGGCGTGGCCTTGCATTGGTACCGTACCGTCCAGAATCAGGTGTCTAGTTGGGAGGACTTAGCTGCTCGCCTTAAGGCTGATTTCAGTCAAGATGATTACGACTTCAGGCTGGGTAATGAGATTAGGGCCAGAACACAGGGCGAGTCGGAAAACATTACGGTGTATTTGTCCATTATGGCAGGATTATTTTCTCGGCTATCAAAGAGTATGTCTGAGGAGGAGAAGCTAGAGACACTTTTGCATAACATCCGCCCTTGCTACGCTAGCACGTTGGCTTCTGCTCCTAAGATTACAGACATAGAAACATTGCGCACACTCTGTCGTAATTACGAGAGTATCCAGGCTCGGATGGTAGGGTTTCATGAACCTCCGAAGGTTTCGCAAAGTACACTGGCTCCTGAGTTTGCTTATACTGGTCAGTCGGCAAGTAAATTTAATGGTATTAGTAATAGCTACTCAAACAGACCTAATAATAATAATGGTGGTAGTTTCAACAAGTATAGATATAATAATAATAATAGTTTTTACTACAAGAACAGAGATAAATCTAACTCGGATGGTAAGGCTGTTTCTGAGGGTAACAATTTTGTTCATGCGTTGCAGCGCACAGAGGGTAAACCGGTTTATTGTCCTAGGTGTCGTAATAACACCCATAGTCTTCGTCAGTGTAGGGCAAGCAGGGACAAAATCATTTGTTTTAGCTGTGGGGAAGTTGGTGTTAAGGCACCAGATTGTCCCAAATGTGGCAAGGGTAAACCCAACGCGCCAAAAAACTAATTCACCAGCAGGATTGTGCCAGTACTCTAAATTCACCTAAGTTTGATAATGAGGATTGGCAGCAATGGCTCCGAACCCTCAACGTTTATTTTAATGCTTACAAGATTAGTACAGTCCTGCTGAATAAACCATTGCATGACACAAGGCCTTATGCTCGTGTCAAAGTAAACAGTTTTGAGCTTCATGGTCTCCTCGACTCAGGGGCCGCGGTGTCTCTTTTCGGTACTTCTATTTATAAGAAATTACTGGATGAAGGTTTTCAATTATACACGGATGATACTATTTCGGTAACCGTTGCGAGCGATCATAGGATGTTTAGCATTGGTTACATGAATTTACCTATACAGTTTGAGGATGATCTTCGCATCATCAAAACTTTTGTGGTGCCAGACGTCAATATTGATTTCATTTTAGGCTTTGATTTTTGGCTCGCGTTTGATATTTTTCCAAAGCATTTAAAGAGCATTACCTTCTCTAGCAATCCAGTAGTAATTGCTAGTATTAAGGATGAGCGTCCTGTTTTCATACAAGCTTATGATAACCTATCTGAATCGGAGAAGTCGGTGGCGGACGACGTTATTTCGCAATTTGGTGACATTTCTTTCAAGACTCGTGGGTTGGGGAAGACAACAGTGATCACTCATCGTATAGATACAGGTGACTCCGAGCCAGTTCGGCAGAGGTACTATAGGCTGTCACCTGAGAAGCAACGAATTCTGGCAGAACAGGTCGACGAGATGCTGGCGTTGGACGTGATTGAGCAGTGCGAGAGTGCTTGGTCTTCTCCCGTTCTTATTGTCACTAAAAAGAATGGTCAACCTCGGTTTTGTCTCGACAGCCGCAAACTTAACTCTGTAACGAAGCGCGACGCCTATAATATTCCTTATATCTCCGAGATTTTGGACAGTCTTCGTGATGCTCGTTACTTGTCTAGTATAGATTTGTCTAAACCGTTTTGGCAGATCCCGATAGCTGAGGAGGACCGCGAAAAGACTGCGTTTTTCGTTCCAAATCGAGGCACCTACCAGTTTAAACGTACCGCTTTTGGCTTGACTAACGCGCCTGCCACTCAGCAGAGATTGGTAGACCTATTATTTAGGGAATTCGACTTTAAGGTCTTCGCATACCTCGACGACATCATTATCGTTTCGAATGACTTTAATTCCCACGTTTCACTTCTACTTCGGGTTTTCAATAAGCTCAAACAGGCGAACCTTACCGTTAATCTAGAGAAGTGTCAGTTCTTCCGTAGTCAGCTTAAGTACCTTGGCTATGTTGTAGATAGTTGTGGGCTACGTACCGATCCCGAGAAGGTTCACGCTATCCTTAATTATCCGACACCTTCTTGTCGGAAGGACATTCAGCGTTTTATCGGGACTGCTACATGGTATCGTCGTTTTGTTCCCAACTTTAGTACGATAGCGGGTCCTCTACACAAGTTGACTTCTAATAAGAAAGTTGAAACTTCCTTTGTATGGTCTGCTGAAGCTGATACTGCCTTCAAGAAGTTAAAGGAGTGCTTGGTAACCGCTCCTGTCCTTTCCTGCCCCGACTATGACAGAGCCTTCGAGGTGCATACTGATGCGAGCAACTACGGCGTCGGCGCGATGCTGACCCAGACCATAGACGGTAAGGAGCACCCCATTGCTTATATGAGCAAATCGTTGTCGTCTGCAGAAAAGAATTACAGTATTACGGAGCGTGAAACCTTGGCCATAGTGATCGCATTGGAACACTGGAGGTGCTATTTAGAGAACGGGAAGCCATTCACTGTTTACACAGACCACAGTGCTTTAAAATGGTTCCTGTCCCTTAAGAACCCAACAGGTAGGTTGGCTCGCTGGGGTGTAAGATTGTCCTCGTTTAACCTTGCGTTTAAACATCGTAGAGGTGTGGACAATGTTATTCCCGATGCCTTTTCCAGAGCTCTTCCAGTTGCTGCGATAAACACTTCGGGGTCGAACCTAGTAACGACGGATCCTTGGTATAAAAACATTTTTAACTCTTGTCAGACCAAGCCGCAATCATACTCGAATTTCATTATTAAGGAGGGCAGGCTGTTCAGACGTGCTAAGTCTAGTCACTCACTCGCTTCCGAGTTCGCATGGAAAGAGGTCGTACCTCTCGAGTTGCGTGATCAGATCATGGCCGAGAATCATGCTGAACCTACAGCTGGACACCTTGGTGTTTTTAAAACATATCACCGTCTGGCGTTACGCTATTTTTGGCCTGGTATGTATCGGGACGTCGTGGAATTTGTGAAGGCTTGTGACAAGTGTTTATCTTATAAAGTTCAGAACCATCGGACCTTAGGTGAGATGGGTCGGCCTAAGCAATGTGCCAGGCCTTTTCAAATGGTTTCCATTGACCTTATGGGTCCCTTGCCGGTTACTAGAAAGCAAAATAGTTATATTTTCGTCATCACTTGCTGTTTCACGAAGTTTTGTTTAATTTTCCCACTTCGGAGTGCTACTGCTAGTGCAGTTACGAAGATATTGGAAGAATCTGTCTTTCTTGTCCATGGAGTACCTCAGACTATTTTTCTAGACAACGGCAGCCAGTTTATCAGTAGGATGACAGAGTCTCTGTTCCAGCGTTATAAAATTCCAAATGTCTTCTTTACGCCAAAGTACACGCCACAGGTCAACCTCGTTGAACGCCATAATAGGACAATAATTACGTGTCTCTCAACTTTCGTTAATAACGATCATCGCAGTTGGGATACATTTATTCCTAGAGTGCAGTTTGCTCTAAATAATTCAAGGTGTGAGGTGACGAGCTACTCTCCTTCATTTTTAGTGTTTGGCAGGGAACTCGTGACTTGTGGATCACATTACTTAGATAATGATTTAGGCGATGAGGTATTGTTCTTACCACGCGACATCTACGCCGAAAACCTAGGTTGCCTTAGGGACGTTTTCGACGACGTGCAAGCGAAACTGTGGCACGCTCATGCAAAGAATGCTTCTCACTATAATCTTCGTCGCAAGCCATCAGAATTCAACATTGGTGATGTCGTAATGAAACGGGCTTATGTTTTAAGTGATAAGGATAGGTTTTTTAGTAAGAAGCTCGCGCCTAAATTCATCAAGTGCCGTGTCATCGATAAAAAATCTCCTTTGGTTTACGTATTAGGCGATATGTCGGGGAAAAATCTGGGGACCTGGCACATCAAAGACATTAAGTTGGTGAATAATAATAACTAATACAAATTACTAACCACGTTAGTTGGTAGAATTTAGTTAGCATTTACGTTACCCTTAGAGTCAATTTTTTTTTTCCACCTGTTGTTCTTAGTATTTGTATGGGTCTCTTGTCGGATAGAATAGACAGTGCACCTTACCAATGGCAGAATGCGTAATAATCTACTAGAATTATTTTCGCTTGTTTGAAAGTACGAAGATTGAGAGTTTTTTTTGAAAGGATAATACAAATACGTACTCGAAAGAGCGGATTTTATTATTTAAGAGGAATAAAATCCTTCGGTTGCGCGCGGGGTAATGTAACGTTGCACGTTACTATAGGTAGGTAATTGAATTAAACCTAAACTTAAACTCAACTAACACTTAAAATAATGAATAAATAAGTACTATAATTATAGGCTTAAATATAGATTTAACTAAATCACTATGTTAATTTATGTAATGCACGTAACGTTTCTGTGCGCGAGTGTACTTTCCGCCGAACGACGGTGTCAGCAGTTTAACCCTACTTATACCACCGGCCATCACTTCGCGCCCCACTCCTCGTTCGATCGTCTCTAAGCATAGACGCTGCCGGTCGCGTTCACGAGCCGTGAGCCGTGTCCTCTCACGCGCCGGCGCAAATTAAAATATATTTTTCTAAATCGGCAATGCTAGCCGAATGTAATTAAACTTTTAAATTTTTGCTATAAGCAAATGAGTGTTAAATAATTTATTATCCGTCCTGCACCCCGTATGGGTAAGTGTTGAACGTTACTTAGTTTTTAAGAATTTAGTGTGCTAAATTATATTGTGCTTAACGCTTATTTTTCAGATCTTAATATTAATTGTGCCTTGCCTGTGTCGTGTATTGTAAAATAGTTCCATTCTAGTAAGTGCTGTTAGCCGCCGCGTCGCGGCGTAACGGTAAATGTACCGTTACAAAATGGCGTCTCATACATTTGGCCTAACGTATTATTTAACTTTAGAATATTAATAGCCTACATCACAAGCTTAGCTTCATTGCATTTTAATCATTTTAGTTGAACCCTATTATTGTAATTTAATTTCCTAATCTTGCACTCTGCTTTTGGTACCTACTTGCCAAATTACTTAACCGCTGTAACTCCGTTCTGGTTATGAACACCCACCATCTACTTTCCGCTACTCCCTTGCTTCCTTAGCGTCATCGTTGGGGTTCATACCGAGCGGCCAATTAATACGTGGATATAAAGCTGGACGATGTACATTCCAGCGGGCTTAGCAAGGTTGTACGACAAGGTAGTTATCACGCAATAGGTGTGGATAAAACGGCCGTTATCGTCGGTTTTATCATCCATACTATGGTTGCAGACGATATATGGAGTTATCCACATTTGACAGCGGTAGATGATAGAAGACAATTTGCATAACATGGTCGTTGGATAAGATGTGGATAATTTGACAGATTGTCCCATTTTGACAGTTCAACTTAGTTAATTTTAACTACGTGCTTCTTAGATGACGATAAGCCTTGTCGTGAAAGCAAAAGTAGTGAATAATCATATTTTAAGGTATAAATTACAGGTAAATATCAGTTTTTCTATGATTATATTGAGAGTTATTAGTTACAATGTTCCGCTGTATGTAATATTGTCAATATTTTCTTCGCAGGGAAGTCAAATTTTATTATTCCTACTCGCGGCTGCTGTTGAAGAAAAATATCGTAAACAGCTTTAAGAAACACTTGCAGCCCATTTGATATGACGGACGAAGAGTTTCGGCATATTTACAGAGTGCGTAAGGAGTGTGCAGTGCATTTACTTATGTGCCGAATTTAACGCCGAGCTTCAAAACGGTGATGGGTTACCTACCAAAACATCTCAAAGGTAAAGCTATAAAATTGCAGTGTTTCTTATAAAGTTAATATGTATTCTATGCATAGACCCTATTATATTTGAAATCATTGATTCTATGTAAAACAGACGTCTTAATGACAATGCTACTAAACTCTTCAATACTAGGTACCGGCCTCATTATTATATGTAAAAGTTAGTATGTTAAGATATCTGTTGTACAATCTCTTACTTATGCTACTAACCTACTAACAGAGGTTACTTAAGCTACTATTTACTTCAACATTCATATCCTAACCTCCAGGGGGAAAATCTACTTGACAAAATTAGATTTACAGTACCGGTCAATAACATATCACCTTTGTGTGTTTTTGTATGAACTTGTAGTAGGTTAGTTTGTAGATTTCATATTTTACTAGTCATTTTTATATAAATATGCATGTTTTTCCAGAGATGAGACCTAGCTAGATTGATTTTTCGCCCCCGAAAACCCCCATATAGCAAATTTCATCGAAATCGTTGGAGCCGTTTCCGATATCCCCGAAATATATATTTATATAAATAAATAAATATACAAGAATTGCTCGTTTAAAGGTATAAGATATTATGAATACTGAAATACTGTGAACTACAATAAGAGACTCAGCATATTACTAAAAAAGCTCTTTAAAAATAATGAAGTTGACCATACATTAAAACAAAAAACCTCTATGAAAAAATCATTACATAGACCAATTTTTCTCATCGCTGGACAAGGAATACTACTAAACTACCTAAAGCTGTGGAAGTCACTCACAAATATAAAAAAAAGTTATACCGTAAAAGCATGGAGGTGATATATTATTGGCCGGTACTGTAATTAGGTACTTATTTGTTTTAGGTTCTAACAGTATACACCGCACCAGCAGCACACCTACACCAGCAGCAGCAGCAGCAGCTGCTGGTGTGTAACAGTTACACCTGCTAGCTGATGGCAATTAACTACCAACGTGGGACTAGTCAAGATCATGGCTTGTCCATTGGAGCACTACTGACTGGATTGGCCACACTACTGTAAGCCTGAACCTCGAGCAGTTTGTAGATGCTGTAAACAGAAGGTAAGTTCTTTTGAGCACTGAATTAAGTATTAGACATAAAAAACTGTGACTTTCCACAAGGACTGTCTTAGTAACTTTTCCTTTTTTGAATAAGTATGAGTGCGGCTGTATTATGCATTGAGATATGTACCTACCCATTGTTTGATAGTTATGTATGATAAGTAGTTATCTCTGGGATATATAATCTGGGAATGCAATACTTATTAGGTTTAACTAAGGCACCTAGTTCTAATGTGCTGCCTTGTTTAATGGATATTATTCCTGGCGATTGTTTAGTATATATCTTGAGTGCACTAGACTGCACTCATGTGAAAATACTTACTCCATCGCTGCCACATGAACCTACTTTTACTTATTTCCTTCTTTTTCTTCCAGAAAACTTCTCGTGGATCAAGGGAAAAATTAGAGAAGACACTCCTAAAAAACTTCCTAAGCATGCAAGCATGCACAAAACCGGCTCTTAATAAGCTTAATAAATACATATTTCGCCTATTACTATGTTTTACTATCACACAAATACCTACCTAATTTACCTATATTTCTATACAAGTAGAGACTAGTAAACATTCAAGACGGATAATCTTCACACAGAACACCATTCCCGGGCATGCTTCAATGTAGGTGTCACTTATTCTTATTTTTCATTTTAGCCTTATGCGTACAAAATTTGTGATATTATAGCTTCTAAATGTAAAATCCGACTCATATGCAGTATAGTACAATGAAAGCATAGGTAATAAAAACATTTTAGGCACGTTCTTACTTAAGAGGAAAGGGAGATGGCCGCTTCCGCTTCTCCATACAAACGTAGTCCTCATTTTCCTCTCTGGATATTGACATTATGGAAAATATTTTTACATAATTTAATGTATATTAACCATATAGCTATGCCCCTACGTTCGAATTTTTGATTATTGTAAAAATTAGGAGCGGAAGACAGATTACATACAAATTTTTAAATGCTTCTAACTCTTATCACCATTTCGGACCATTTCGTGGCTATTTACTTGTTCTGTTATGTAATGATATGTGTTGTAATGTTAAGTGTAAATTTTAATTTTCGTTCTTCTTTTTTTCTCGTTTGTCTGTTACCAATTTTTTATGCCACGAATAAACTATTTCTATTTCTATTATAATAATTAAAAATTAAAAAAAAAGAACAAACGTAGGGGCATGGCTGTAGTTGATGTTGATATGATATACAACAAATTGTATCAAAATATTTAATGTTATTATCCAGAGAGAAAAATGTGGACTACGTTTGTATGAAAAGACGCGTCTAGTGAGTCTGGCGGTGAAAAGGTCAAATAAGAATTGTACACGACGCGCGTTTAGATTAATAAGATGTAATTAGATAATAAAATAATTAAGATATAATTTAGATAAGCCAAAGTTTGTGAATAATAAAATATCCTCCTATTGTGTTTCATTACGTAACTCTGCATAACGGGAGGGGCAAAGTGTGGGTCGCCGGCGGCGACACACACTTTGCGCCTTTCAAATAAGAATGTGATAATAGGCTAATTAGGAAAAGTCTAATTAGAAAAATAAGTTAGGTAGAATAGCATAAGAAATAAAAACTTGTAAGTTAATAAATATTTAAATAAAGAAAGCATGAGGGCCGAGGAAAAGAGAGGTATCATATTAGAAAGAGAGGTATCTTATTAGAAAGAGATAGGAAGTCTGCGCGCATGCGCCGATCTCTCACGATCCGCGCATGCGCGCCACGCGGGTAGCGGGGGACGAGGTACATAAAATAGGCGGTAATAAAAGCCGGTACGTCGCCCCGCTCAGCGTCAGTCCAGAGCCAGCAGCCGACTAGGAAACAACTAAAAGGAAAAGAAGAAACCTCTCCAACCTCGACCCTCCTGCATCTGAAGCCAGCTGCGTTGTTTTATTGCTCCATCCTCTGCCGCCTACGAGAATTTCTACAGTCCACTCTCCCCCCCCCTGCGCACCCCGCTGCGATGTATGAAGATAGGGCCTAACACTCACATTGTTTGGTCCTCGTCGAAGCCGGATCTCTGAAGCAAGAACACAGCAAGATGGTAGTAACAAGAAACAACCACAACAAGGAAGATGAAGAGTCGTCAGAAAATACCGCAAAATCTCCGAGCTCCGAGGAAACCGGCACCACGTCGGGTACCGGCACCACGTCGGGCACCGGCACCACGTCGGGCACCGGCACCACGTCGGGCACCGGCACTACGTCGGGCACAGGCGCAACGTCGGACTCAGCGAAGACGTTGGACACAGCTGCATCGTCGGGTACGGGCGCCATCAGGAAGACGCGTCCCACACCAGAGGACCTACCCGGGCCGAGCAACGCCGTCCACCCCGCTGACACGTCGGGCATTAAGGCCACGCCTGCGGCCAGCCTCGCCGCCACGATCGTCGAGCGCAACCCCGTCGAACTGATGCCGCCACCGAGACCGCCGACGAAGCCCGCTCGGTCACACCGATCCAAGGCCTCCAGCAAGAGACTCCTCGCGGAGTTGGAGGCCAAGGAGAGGTTAGCCGAGCTAGAACTGAAGCGCGTGCAAGCGGAAACCGAGCTAGCGAGAATACGTCAAGAAAGAATAGACCTGGCGTCATCAAGAGAGGAGTCAGAAGAGGAAGAGGACCTCGCTCCACAGCGCATCGCTGACTGGTTCAATCGCCGACCCGAACGAGCGACAACATTAGAAGAGGCCGCCCATATAGAAGAAACGCAAGAGCCCGCCGCGCGCACTACTAGACGACGCGCGCGACCGGAAACATACGAAGATGCTCGTGCGATGGACGTGTCGTCGCTAACCGCCGCCCTCACAGAAGCCATTCAAGCCAGCAAGTCTTACAAGAAGTACATACCTGACCTGCCGACGTTTAGTGGCCTGTGCACCGAGTGGCTACAATTTAAAGCCGCGTACAACGAGTCCGCGCCCAGTTTCTCCGCAAGTGAAAACGTCGCCCGTATAAGAAGAAGTCTAAAGGGTGTCGCCTGGGAGGCCGTCAGCGCCCTCCTCATCAGCCAGCCGCATCCAGAAGACGTCATCAAAGCACTAGAAAGAAGATACGGAAGGCCAGACGCACTACTTGTCAACGAACTGGAGAAGCTAAAGGGACTGCCGCGCCTCACCGACAACCCACGTGATCTGTGCATATTCGCCAGCCGGATCGCTAACACAGTGACGACTATCGAGATATTGAAGAAGCCGCAGTATCTCTACAACCCCGAGTTACTGCGGTCGATAGTTGACAAGTTATCGCCGATAATTCGCAACAAGTGGTACGACTACGCAGCTACAAGAGAAGAGACGCCCGAACTTAAGAAGATTGCCGACTTTTTGAATAATGAAGCCGACAAGTGCACGCCTTACGCTCCGCCTGAAAATACAACGGAACATAAAGAAGTAAGAAGTGACTGAACCTACGCCGCCGCAGTCGAAATCAATAAGAAGCCAAAAGAAGAGAAGCCGGCGTGCCCGTTATGTGAGCACGCTACGCACCAATTGCCGTCGTGCCCGCAGTATATGAAGATCGACACGAACGAGCGCTGGGAAGTGGCCAAGAAGAACAACATTTGCTACCGATGCCTCGTCAGCAAGCATCGACGCTTCGCCTGCCGCGCCAAGCCTTGTGGCCAGCAGGGCTGCCCCATGAGACATCATCGCCTACTACACCACGAGAAGTCGCCACCCGCGGCCGCCGCTGCAGCCGCTGCCGAGCCACCCTCACCACGCAAGCCAGAAGAAGTCGTGGCCTCGGCAGTGAACCAGATCGCCTGTGCGACAGCACAAACAAGACGCGCCTACCTGAAGATAGTACCAGTCACACTACGCGGCCCGCGGGCGGAAGCAGACACTTTCGCTCTACTAGATGAAGGCAGCACCGTGACAATTATCGACTCGGCGCTGGCGGACACACTCGGGCTCAACGGCCCCACCGAACCAATGTGGGTGCAGGGCATAGGCGGGAAAGAGATGGAGCACAATCAGAGCAGGAGGGTCGAGGTCTACATACGCAACAAGTACGGCGGGCAGGAGCAGCGCATACCAAACGCGCACACCGTCGGCAGTCTGGGCTTCACCACACAATCCATAGGTGCGAGCGAGATAGATGGCTGCACACATCTCAGAGGACTCAAGCACAAGTTAACCTACCAAGGCGCAACCCCACAAATACTCATCGGTCAAGACAACTGGGAGCTAATCGTGTCGCGGGAAATAAGAAAAGGACGGCGCGATCAACTCGTCGCTTCAAGAACCCTACTAGGATGGGTACTTCACGGCTGCCGCACCACTAGAGCGGAGCCGATCGCGTACTGCTGTGCGCACCTCACGCGGGCCAAGTCGAACGAAAACATAGAAGAAACAATGAAGAAATATTTCGCTCTCGAGTCCCTAGCAATCGAGCCGAGGCGACCGAGCAGCGATCCCGAGCAACAAGCGCTTCGCATATTAGAAGAAAAGAGCCGCCGCTTACCCGACGGCAGGTTCGAGACAGGGTTACTGTGGCGCAACCAAGAAGAAAGAATACCCAACAATCGCAACGACGCACTGAAGCGGCTACACACGCTCGAGAGGAAGCTGGATCGAGACGCAAACCTGAAACAACAATACAACGAGCGCGTCAACAATCTACTCACCTCAAGCTACGCCGAGCGCGCGGCCACGCCACCAAGCGGCAGGACGTGGTACCTACCTCACTTCGCCGTCTGCAACCCAGAGAAGCCGAAGATAAGACTGGTCCATGATGCTGCGGCCACCTCACACGGCCGCAGCCTCAACGACATGCTGCACACGGGTCCAGATTTCCTGCAATCACTACCCGGCGTCATCATGAAGTTTCGTCAACACAGCATCGCAGTCTCAGCTGATCTGAAAGAGATGTTCATGCAGATCAAGATACGCGAAGAGGACAGGGACGCACTCCGCTTCCTATGGAGGGGCGATCGCCGCGAGGGAGAGCCAGAAGAATACCGCATGACTTCAGTTATATTCGGCGCGTCGTCATCGCCGTGCACCGCTCTATACATCAAAAATAGAAACGCACGAGAGCACGCGACACAGTACCCGGAGGCTGCGCGAGCAATAGAGCGCAACCACTACATGGACGACTATCTCCAGAGCTTCAACACAATAGAAGAGGCAAGACAAGTAACAAGAGACGTCGATCATGTACACCAACAAGCCAAGTTTCAGCTGCGTGGGTGGGCTACGAACGAATATGAAGCAATAAGAGACGTCGTCGGCAGCGAAGAGCGAGAGGGAAACACTGTCCCTATCGGCGGGAGCGAGATAGAAAAAACGCTCGGCCTGCTGTGGGACACAAACGAGGATAGCATCCGGTTTCGCCTCAACACTAGAAGAGCTCAGCCCGAGGTGGTCAATGACCTCCGGCCTCCGACGAAGAGAGAAGCCCTAAGCATCATAATGTCAATATTTGACCCGCTCGGCCTGATTTCACCTATCACTACGCCGGCCAAGCGAATAATGCAAGACACGTGGCAACATAACACGAGCTGGGACGAAGCTATACCCGAAAATCTGCGGGAGCGCTGGAGCGAGTGGCTACAACAACTGCGAGACCTAGGTACCCTAAAAATACCTAGATGCTACGACGCAACGCCTGCCGCCGTGCGCGAGCTACACACTTTCGTCGACGCTAGTGAAGAAGCATACGCCGCCGCCGTGTACTGGAGGATGACGCGAGCCGACGGGTCAGTCAAAATAGCCCTGGCCGCCGCCAAGAGTCGCGTCACACCTAGGAAGCCTATCTCCATACCTAGACTGGAGCTGCAGGCGGCCGTCCTAGGCGTACGGCTAGCAAGAACAGTGATAGAAGAGCACGACTTCGAGATCGCTTCAAAAATATACTGGAGCGACTCTCGCACGGCGCTAGCATGGATACGCGCCGAGCCCCGTACATTCAAGACGTTCGTGGCCCACAGACTCGCCGAGATAGAAGATCACACTAAGAAAAACGAGTGGAGATGGGTACCGACAGCACACAACGTAGCCGACGACGCGACCCGCGCCACACCAGCTGACTTCGATACGAGCCACAGATGGTTCGTTGGCCCGTCATTCCTGTACAATGAAGAATCGACTTGGCCCCGTGAGAATAAAGTCGAAGTTCCCGTGACCGGTGAAGAAAAAGAGACGTGTGCTGCGACAGCCGCCGTGCCTGAAAATAAACACGCGGCCATACCTAAGTTCGAGCGCTTCTCAAAGTGGACGCGACTACTACGTGCGACCGCACGTGTGCTACAGTTCATCGACCTCGTGCGCCCTCGACCCCGTGACCCCGCCCGGCCCGCGACACAACTTATCGCGGCGGCCAGGCGCACACGAACGCGCGCAAACGAGACACAAGACGGCGCCTGGAACAAGCGTGCCACTCACACACGCACACCTGTCAAGATCGCCGCTACGCCGCCACAAGAAGATAAGAAGTACTTAGTGTTAGAAGCCAAATACCTAAGTGCCGCCGAGAAACTACTAGTACGCGCCTCACAAGAAGATAGCTACGAAAAAGAGAGAGGGCGCATAGCAAGCGGCCGCGCGCCAGACAAGGACGACCGACTAGCCAAGCTGAGTGTCTATATGGACGGCGATCACATTATACGTCTGCGGGGCAGAATAGCGGCCGGCAACTTACAAGAAGAGACAGTGCGACCTATAGTGCTACACGGGAAACATCACTATACAAAGTTATATGTTTCTCACGTTCACGAACAGTTACATCACGGCGGCACCGAAATAGTGGTTAACGATCTGCGACAGCGTGTGCATATAGTGAAAATAAGACCGACAGTGAAACAAGTGATCGCCCAGTGCCCAAAGTGTCGCCTGCGTCGCGCTAAGCCCGCGGCGCCATCTACGGGTGACCTGCCAGCGGCGCGCCTAGCACATCACGTTAGGCCCTTCACATACACGGGTCTGGACTACTACGGGCCGCAAGAAGTTACAGTGGGCCGTCATAGAGAGAAAAGGTACGTCGCACTGTTCACCTGTATGACGTCGAGGGCCGTGCACCTGGAGATGGTTGCCTCACTGAGCACCGACTCCGCCATCAACGCACTGCGCCGCTTTATCGCTCGGCGCGGGTGCCCTACCGAACTGTGGAGTGACAACGGGACTGCCTTCAGAGGTGCACACCGAGAGCTGGCGGAAGCAATGAGAGACGCCGCCCACGCACGCCGCATCAATTGGCGTTTCCTTCCCCCGGCCGCCCCATTCATGGCGGGCGTGTGGGAACGTATGGTGCGCACCGTCAAAGAAGCAATGAAGGCTACGCTGCACGAGAAGTACCCGAGCGACGAGACCCTGCAGACCCTACTGGCGGAGGCGGAGGCAACCGTCAACTCAAGACCGCTGACCTACGTGGCCGTGAATCCAGAGGACCCGCCGGCCTTGACCCCGAACATGATCCTGCTGGGGCCGGACTGCTACTCACCTGCACCCGGCACCTTCGAAGAGAGCGACACCAACGCGCGACAACACTGGAAGCGCGCCCAGCAGCTCGCCGACACCTTCTGGCAGCGCTGGGTTCGCGAGTACGCGCCGCTACTCCAACACCGGCGGGAGCCCTACGACGGAGGAGTCGCCCCGGCCGTCGGAGACGTCGTCATCATCTGCGACTCCAACCTCCCCCGTAACACATGGCCACGGGGGATAGTGACGCGGACGTACCCGGGCAAGGATGGCGTGGTTCGAGTCGTGGACGTCTCTACGAGCAAGGGACACGTGCTGAGGAGGCCGACAAAGAAGATCGTCGTGCTACCAGTAGGTTCGCGAAGCGACGGCGGGAGAAATGTACACGACGCGCGTTTAGATTAATAAGATGTAATTAGATAATAAAATAATTAAGATATAATTTAGATAAGCCAAAGTTTGTGAATAATAAAATATCCTCCTATTGTGTTTCATTACGTAACTCTGCATAACGGGAGGGGCAAAGTGTGGGTCGCCGGCGGCGACACACACTTTGCGCCTTTCAAATAAGAATGTGATAATAGGCTAATTAGGAAAAGTCTAATTAGAAAAATAAGTTAGGTAGAATAGCATAAGAAATAAAAACTTGTAAGTTAATAAATATTTAAATAAAGAAAGCATGAGGGCCGAGGAAAAGAGAGGTATCATATTAGAAAAAGAGGTATCTTATTAGAAAGAGATAGGAAGTCTGCGCGCATGCGCCGATCTCTCACGATCCGCGCATGCGCGCCACGCGGGTAGCGGGGGACGAGGTACATAAAATAGGCGGTAATAAAAGCCGGTACGTCGCCCCGCTCAGCGTCAGTCCAGAGCCAGCAGCCGACTAGGAAACAACTAAAAGGAAAAGAAGAAACCTCTCCAACCTCGACCCTCCTGCATCTGAAGAAGCCAGCTGCGTTGTTTTATTGCTCCATCCTCTGCCGCCTACGAGAATTTCTACAGTCCACTCTCCCCCCCCCTGCGCACCCCGCTGCGATGTATGAAGATAGGGCCTAACACTCACAAGAATATTCCTAAATGCTCTATTATGCTAATAAGTCTACTTTAGTGACTAGAACTGCGGTCAGACTCAATACGCCAATAACTAATGTTGAATATTAAAAACTATGTTAAATTCCATTTAGGTAGATACAAGAATGACAATTCTCGTCACTTGTGGTGTTGTCAAGTCTTTTTTGTTTACTAAACTCTATAGATCAGTTAACAATTTCGGCTCTGTGCTAGAGAGAATATTATAAATGGGTAGAGTCTGGCTACTGAAATATTACACAAATGTTTGGCGGGAAATTCAAAAAATCATGGGCTGGTCACACTTTGTGTAGTAGGAATTATAGTTTTGATACTAGACAATATTTTTGATTTTCTGTGCACACGCAAGGTACCTAAGGATATAAGTTAAATATACGTTGACGTGCACTCAAAGTCAGCTCACATCATTTCTACCACTATGTAAAGTACAGTCAACGATAAACACATATATTAACACTTTCTCACCATATACCATTGTAACAAGGCGAAAAATGAAATGTAGTGTAAATAAGACCTATTTCGATAACACCGTAATATAAATCAATCACAAAAAAAAATACATAAGTAGTATGCCAAATATGCTAAATGCTAAGTATCAAAATATTTATAGAGCACCGACCTCCTAATATGTTTACATTTGTTTAGGGATTGTAAACATTGCAGTTTTTCATTATATAACGCTACACGTCGACTTCGCACATTGTCGTAATTATTTACGAGCTTAAATAATAGTTTGCGAACCTCACTCAGTATAGATATTATTAATATTATTTAAAATATATCCCTTTTAAACCGAAAACAATTTGAATGAATGACATAAATTGACAACTGACTTTTAGTTTTTTTTTAATCATAGACAATTGGTGATACAACAACGAAATATCTGTCAACAATTTTTGGCTAGCCAGACTCTAAATAAAACAACTATTGCCAAAAAATTCAACAAAGTTTATTTACACATTAAATGTAGGTGTACAAACAAATCATTGGCTGCCGTACCCGGTGTGAAAGTGCCCATCATGCCAGCAGCTTTATCGCTGGATTACTATGAAGTATGAACAGCTTTTGTACCAGGAACGTCATATGGCGCCCGGGGCAGGCACCAAATTTGCGCCTCCCCCCCCCCCCCCCTCTCCGAAACGAAATGGGACCAACCCCTAAGTCGCGAAAAAAAATTTGGCTGTTTCATACATTTTGGCTGGTCCAATTTCTATGGGAGGGTAAACTATTTTTTTCGCGATTTCGAGGTTGGTCCCGTAGCAAAAGTTACTCAGTATAATCCCAAAACCTCCCTGGCAACGGGAATGTAGTTATTTTTTAGCCATCCTGTATAGTGTATAGGAAGCCTCAGTAGTCCACATATCGATGAATGTCGTCGATAGACAACATGTCACAGATATGCAGCAGCAGCTATTGAAGCAGGTTCCGTCAACTACGGCTCATATGCGCCTGCCGGACAAAGGGCTAGCGATCCACTTGCATAATAGGTAGTCTATTGGACAGTCCATAAGATGGTAACTTCGACAGGAGACCCCTAACGTAAGACGCGCTAACACTGGACACAACTCTGAAGCACTTGGCCCGCTCGCCTTATAAAACGAAAGCATAGCAACTCCCGCCGAATATCCCTCTGCTTGATAGAAGTTTCTGGCATAGAGTATTCACACTACGGGATGGTGGGCGGTAGGGCGCTACCGTCGTCTTTCAAGGTCGAGTTCGATGCAAAAAGAGTTCCTAAAAGATCGTCTTTCTCTTTTGCGCTGTGGGCCAGATTACCATCCGCATTTCACACTTCACAGTGGTGGTAAATACGACTGACAAAAGTTTCCCTGCTGCCTTTGGCAAGGCGGAGAGGTACCCACGGCCAACATGTCTTGCTAAATGTAATTACCTATGTATAGAGTAGACAATAAGTTAGTACTTAACCTAGAATAACTTAGTACATACTTAACATAGAATTTATATGTAGGTATATGGTTTGTATTCCTAATATTTTTTCTACCATCAACTTATCATGTTTTGGCAATGGAGCATTCCATGCAATTGTCTACCGTTTGTCCCGTAGAAATGCAGATTTTCTGGAGATTTGCAGGTATAAGAGTTTCCTTTTCTATGACAAATGGTCAAACATGCACGGAAAATTAATCACTTGCTTTAAATGGCGAAAAAAAAAGTCGCAACACAGGAAATAAAATGCGTTTGTACGGGACAGCTCGTGGAATGCTCCAATAAAGTGATTTCATTTCATATCATAAACTGATGAGGGCATTCAGAGTGTAGCCTTGAGGTTGCCAAGCCAAGCAACCAAGTCAGGTGTCACGGTCTTCAGGTCCTCAACAGGCCCAGGAGTGGAGGAGGAGTGGAGTGGGCAGCGTTGGAAGATATGCTAAGTGGTCTGCATTCTGCATTCGCAAAGTGGGAAAGCCGTCTATCTCCATTTGTGTGGCTGAATTGCAGCGGCCATGTCCGGTTCTCAGGCGGCACCAGATTTTCCGAGGAAGGTCAAACCCTTTTGGTTTTTTAGTTGGGTCAGATATACAGCAACTCCGAGCTGCCGAAGCTGACCATTCCGCTATCCACCTATCCGAAATATTAAAGCTGCTCAGGCTCCCAGCTGTAGCACAGGGTCGGCGGGCAGTCGGGCGGCAGAATTCCTCGTGGACAGGCATTGTGGGGTTATTCGTGATATTCTCAGCCTCCCTCTTCAACGCCTTGAGTCGTCGGATGTGAGGAGGGGCAATGTGACTCAATGCCGGCAGCCAGTGGCGGTTGTAGATCGGATAGTGCCTGAGATGCATCGCATGGTCTCGTTGAGCTTAACGTCCAATCTATGGGTATGTGCACTTTCAAGCCTCCAATATGTTATGACTGAAACAGAAACAAATTATATTAGATGAGGTCAGGCGCAGGCTAGTACTTACAGCGGTTCATTGGCAAATTATGTGAAATTAATGTCACTTTTAGAAAGCTCTCGTTTTTAAGCCAGGGGGATTTTTTTGTTACAGTTGTCCAAATTATCGATTGAAAATAAATTGAATTTTGTTCTAGTAATTATTTATCCGTTATTAAAGTTGTATTATGTATCAAGTGTAGTTCTGTACCACTTGCGTCATAAAAACAAACCAACGAACACCTTATTTATCAAAATGTATGTCAGATATTCTATGCTAGGGTAATATACGACACAAACATACCCACACACATACATAGGCTGCTAAAATCATTCCCATAGTCAGGTATAGGTACAATAGACCACTTTACCAAACACAAAAAAAATATTCCAGCTGCCAGCAGTAAAGAAACCAGCTTCTACTCCCAAGCCCTAACAATATAAATAAGTTTTTGGCAAAAATATAATTTTTGGTACAAGCTTTTATCGCTGACTGTACTTTTCTTTCAACAGGCAACTAATACTCCATGAGTCCATTCTAACAACACCAAGCACAATTAGTTTGCGTTGTTTTATCACAGTGTTCCCATGGCCACCTCATGTCTCCATCATCAGATCAGCTCCATGTCATCATAATATTGCAATTGTCATACGATTTACATATTGTTATGTATGCAAAATTTCAGCTCAATCGGAAATCGGGAAGTGGGTCAAACTTAGCTGTCAAATGTATATGGCCAGCTTTAGTGCTAACATAACTGTTCCTAGTATTCCTATATTACCTACATGTTATAAGTAAGAATATTGTACGAGTAGGTATTATATTATTTTATAATCTTAGTAGAATAGGTACTAATACAATTTATTTGTATTGAATAAGGCCGGCGCCCCACTGCTTCGCACGCTACATCCACGGCCCACGTTTTAATACAAACCGTGGGCAAGCCCACGAAATTTTGTATAGGAACGTGGGTCGTGTACATAGCGTGCGCAGCAGTGGGGCGCCGGCCTAACTCTTGCAGGGAATTTGTAAGTTACTTGTGGGTATGGCTACTTTATTTATTTAATTTATAAACTTTATTGCACAAAAATATAGAATTACGTAAAAATGGCGAACTTAATGCCAAAAGGCATTATCTGTCACCTACTAGTCAACCATAGAAACAAATATGTGACGTTCCACGGCAAAAGGTACCTTATGGCGGCTGGCGCTTACGTCGCATAGCGCCGTAATAATATTGGAGCGGCGTTAATAGTTAATAGCGTAAGCGCCAACCGCCATAAGGTACCTTTACCCGTGGGACGTCACATATAAACACTAAAGGTTGGTGCAAAAACCAATCAAAAAGCAAATGCAGTAGGTATATCTTAGATATACATACTAACATAAACATACATATATGTTATAAAAATAAATGTACTAATATGTATATGGGATGATAGACACTGGACGAGACATTTAGCAGATAACTACCGAGCATGACTACTCAAAAAACAAATTTTCTTGGGGCTTGTCTTACAGGTAGAGGGAGTGCATTCCATAGATAGGTTGCCTGAACGGCAAAACAATCATACATAAAACGGTTATGAAGAGGAAGGACTTAAAGTTTAAGTGAGCGGGACATCCGGAACGGGCATAAAAACTAAATACTTATTAATAATATTTTATCTTTATGTCTTAGATTTATGGCATAAAGTGTGTCTTTTTCTTTTTCAATAAACTTTTATTCTTGCTACAAAACCAGCTTCTAGAATATACAAACAGAGTAAAAAAATATATAAGTTTTTAAAGTGAGGTCTACGGGTTTCAAAGATTTTAATATTTGTTAGAACCCTTAAGTATGCACTTTTTATGCAGTGTGAATAAATGTATGCATAGGTAGTGTTGTAGTGTAACTTTTACACATCATTGTTGTCAAATCAACTTCCTGCAATTATTGTAGTGATAGAACAGGTTTTTAACAAACTTTTGTCACTTAGTAGAACATAATAGATAGAATGAGAAGAAATAGATATTAAGTGTCAATAATATTAAAAGGCACCAGAAACTTTTCATGATTTTAGTTTAAGAAAGGTGTACTTACATCTTCAATCCTTTCTTCTAGATCTTAGAACTTGTGTGCACTGTGCAGCATTGCATTTTGTATCTCTGGGTTCCGAGAGGCTCATGAATCTCCCTGTAGGTGTAGGCGAACAGGGGATGCTGAGTTATATATTTGGCTAGCATTTTCTTGTGCGCCGAAGCATCGACTGAAATTAAACATATTCATGACAAAACCAGTTAATGATCAAACGAACTATAACTTTTTCTATAAATAAATTAGAGAAACTTACATTTTGGGTGGCATTTCCTTTAGTTTACACAGCAAATCAGTATTTTTCTTCGACTTGGTTTGTATTTTCACTAAATTCACTGAATCATGCGCGTACGCGATGCTTGTCAATGTCAAGTGAATTGTCAGTTGAGAAAACACGATTATCCGTGCATGTTATAATGTAAGTCAATTTGTATAAAGCTGTCACTCATTTAAACATTTTTCAATTTGGAAGTGTAGTAATAAAACTAACTATTCGTTTTCAAACATCGTCCGACACTCGTCCGACATTTTAATAAAGCCAGGCATTAAATGGATTTTTCATAAACTCTAGGCATCGACAATCGTGGTCACTTACGAATGATAGTGGATAACTATATACGATATCGACGTGGTATTCTTATCGTAGCCCGTAACCATGTTCAGCAAAACGATAAAAACACGACTATCGTTAAAAGACGACAGTAGATTCCACGCGCAATATGATATAACCTTGCTAAGCCCGCAGGGTGCAATTAGACGGCTTACAACTACGGCGGCAGGAGGGACCTGCTGATCCGACGCAGAGTAGGAGGCCCTCCAGAGGCTTCCCGGCTTCACGCACCAGCTGACCTCGGCGCTTCCCGAGACGTCCCGGCTCCCCGGATCTGTCCATCTGTCCATCTATTCATCTTTCCATCTATCCATCCATCCATCCATCCATCCATCCATCCATCCATCCATCCATCCATCCATCCATCCATCCATCCATCCATCCATCCATTCATCCATCCATCCATCCATCCATCCATCCATCCATCCATCCATCCATCCATCCATCCATCCATCCATCCATCCATCCATCCATCCATCCATCCATCCATCCATCCATCCATCCATCCATCCATCCATCCATCCATCCATCCATCCATCCATCCATCCATCCATCCATCCATCCATCCATCCATCCATCCATCCATCCATCCATCCATCCATCCATCCATCCATCCATCCATCCATCCATCCATCCATCCATCCATCCATCCATCCATCCATCCATCCATCCATCCATCCATCCATCCATCCATCCATCCATCCATCCATCCATCCATCCATCCATCCATCCATCCATCCATCCATCCATCCATCCATCCATCCGTCAATCTCTCAATCAGTCCATCTGTCCATCTGTCCATCTGTCCATCTGTCCATCTATCCATCTGTCCATCTGTCCATCTGTCCATCTATCTATCTAGATAGATGACTTAAAAAAAACTTTTAATAACAATTATTTCGAACATTAAGCCGTTTTCAAGGCTCCCATTTCAACTAGTAACCCATAGAATTTCGCTACGTGCATCTTTGCCTCCGCGGCGTAGCTCAGTGATAGTTATAGTTTGACAAGCCCCTTCCGTCAGTAGAAAAAGGCGGCACATTTAAAAATGTAGGTGCGGAGGTTTGTTAGCCATAGAAAATTCGTGTTTCGCGTTTCGTTTCGTTTTTCTACTGACAAAGTGGGTTTGCTGAGATTTTACGTCAACTATGCCGAAGTGAGCCGAAGTGGTACACAGTGACTTTCTTCTAGCCTTCTAGGTACTTATGCCTTCATGTATGCTGTATGTATTGAATTTTATGAAATGAGAATAATAATTTATTGAATCTTCATTTAATTTGTATTTATATATATTTGACCAGTTACCTACCTATTCGAACGACACTTTGACATTTAAATAATGTCTAAATGATGTCATTTTGGTCGCATTCGCCCCCGCCGCGTCTCGCTCGGACCATATATTTCGGGCATCTCGGAAACGGCTCTAACGATTTCGATGAAATTTGCTATATGGGGGTTTTCGGAGGCGATAAATCGATCTAGCTATAGTTCATTTATTTTGGCATTAGAAAGAACTTGAAAGAAGGTAAGCGATCTTGACATGTCTTTTAATTGAAAAACGCTTTTTAAAAATCAGTAACTATTACCAAAGACATATGTAACTCCGTATAAGATGAATAAAGTCTAAGGAAAAAACGTGTTTCGGAAATCAAGAAAATGTCATTCTCGGATAGATGGCGCACACACCTTTGGCCTATGGTCGGCTAGATGGCGTTGACGACACCGTTTCATATTTAACAATTTTAACACATAGGTATCAGTGAATGAACATGGGTCATAATGATATAAAAATAATAAAATCATTTATCCATATATACAGCGGGTACTGAACGTCGGAAAAGGGGAGGGGATCAAGCGTTTCTGATCCTCCCCCAATGTGAGGGGGCCCTGGCGATAAGCCGGGGCTGCCGGAGGGCGCGGTGGTGGAATGTCATCGATCCCAGTGCGCCCTCACGAACGGCAGAGAGGGTGAAACGCCGGAGTGGGTTTAGTGGGTAGGGCCAAATTCTCTCCCTCTCTTGCCAGGAGAGGGGAAAGGAGTGGCGAGCCCCACACACCGTGCGTAAACGCATTCCCACTCCGTCAAAAAAAAAAAAAAGGGTGAATCAGGAGACGTGAGCAGGACTAACACTGCGCATTTCGTTAATTAAAAGCAACTGTTTCGTATCAGTATTAGTGAGGTTAACGTTAATTTTCTAGTCGTGTTGAAAAAAAAAATTAATTTATTTACGACATGCATGGTCACCCCACAATTAGAATACTAAACTACCGATATTCTGTGTCAAGTTGAGTGTCATCACTGTCATCACGGTCTGGTTACTTTTGAAAACTCGTACTCAATCAAGTTTGACAGTTTATTTTCTTGGTAATCAAAATGCTGTCATTACGGTTAAAGAGGTTTTATGTTTATTAATTAGGTCTTGTAGGGTAACCATGATTGTAGAGAATTAAATTTGCCCTCACCAAAAAGTAAAAAAATAGGAAAAAGTGTGGTTGTTTCACCTAAATACGACGGTGATCGATCAATTATCAGTTACTGAGTGTGCAGGATTAGTCCTGCTCACGTCTCATGAATCACCCTGTATATGTCGCAGTCAAAAGTGTGAACTGGTCAAAAGAACTTTTAACCGTAGTAATTAAGTAACCTTATAGTAATTATAAGTAACATATTTTGTTGTAACATACTAAATTATATTATGGATTGCCCTTTCAAATTATGGAAGAGCCCGCTCTGCCACAAGTATATTTTATTGAATCTTCATTTAATTTGGTGATTCTATGACTTCGATGACCTACGTTCTAAGGTGCAGTCATTTTTGGAAATTTCCCACTCTTTTAGAAAAAATCGACAATATTATTCAAAATCTATTAATTTCAGTTATTAACATAAATTTGGACGACCGCTCATGGACCCAAGCTTCCCTGCCGATAAGGCATGGTGGCATGGGTATCAGAAAAGTGTCTAGCGTATCGCTCCCTGCATTTCTGTCCTCAACAAATAGTTCACAGGTACTAGTTTCTAAAATTCTAAAGTCCCCAATCGACCAATTAAACATACCTTTTAATTTAGAGGCTAGAAATGCATGGTGCGATTCTTGCCCAAACACTGACCTGCCCGATAATCCCAATTCGCAGCGTCGTTGGGACGAGCCGCTTTGTAGGCTGGTACGGCATAATCTGTAACAAACGGCAACCAGCCTACATGAGCGCGCTCGCCTGCTCGCCGCTTTCGAGTGGGAATCCGGGCAGTGGCTCCAAGCTCTGCCTTCCATTTCAACAGGAACACTCTTGGACAACTCCACCTTCCGCCTCTCCGTCGCTCTCCGCCTGGGAGTGAACTGTGTTGCCCCACATCGCTGTCGCTGCGGTGACCCAGTGGACCGGTTGGGCCACCATGGTCTATCCTGCGGCAGAAGCGCTGGGCGTGCCCCCCGCCATGCCAGCCTTAATGATGTCATCCGTCGGGCCTTAGCCAGTGCGGGAGCACCGGCCGTTTTAGAACCTACCGGCCTCGCCCGCGATGACGGTGAAAGGCCCGACGGTATGACCCTAGTGCCGTGGAAGATGGGACGGCCGCTGGTTTGGGACGCAACCTGTGCCGATACCCTAGCGTTGTCCCATCTGCACGGCACTGCAGTGAAGGCTGACTCGGCTGCCAATTCGGCCGAGCTTCTCAAGCGGCGCAAGTATGCAACCATAAATAGTGGTTGCATATTTGAGCCGTTTGGGGTTGAGACTATGGGGCCTTGAGGGGAAAGCGCCCACAGAGTTTTCAGCGAATGTAGCCGCAAGTTAATTGAGTTGACGCGTGACCAGAGGGCTGGGTCATATCTAGCGCAGCGGATCAGCATTGCCATACAGCGTGGCAATGCTGCCAGCCTTCTGGGCACGCTGCCAATAGACGGCGATTTGGGGCAAATTTTCTATTTATAGTTTATTTTTAAGCTTAGTTTTTAATTTTAGTTTGTATTTTCTATTTTAAGGCTTTTTACTGTTTAAAAAGAGTATTTGGTTGTATTTAAAATATTTTATTTAATTTAATTTGTATTTATATATTTTTGACTTTTATATTATTAAAACACAAAAAAAAAATCCAAAATATCATCCGTCCGTCTATCCGGCCATCCATCCATCCATCCATCCATCCATCCATCCATCCATCCATCCATCAATCCATCCATCCATCCATCCACCCATCCATCCATCCATCCATTAATCCATCAATTCATCAATCTATCCATCCATCCATCCATCCATCCATCCATCCATTCATCCATCCATCCATCCATCCATCCATCCATCCATCCATCCATCCATCCATCCATCCATCCATGCATCCATCAATTCATCAATCCACCCATCATCCATCAATCCATCCATCCATCCATCCATCCATCCATCCATCTATTCATCCATCCATCCATCCATCCATCCATTCATCCATCCATCCATCCATCAATCCATCCATCCATCCATATATATATATTTCGGGAATCTCGGAAACGGCTCTAACGATTTCGATGAAATTTGCTATATGGGGGTTTTCGGGGGCGATAAATCGATCTAGCTATAGTTCGTTTTTTTAGCATTAGAAAGAACTTGAAAGAAGGTAAGCGATCTTGACATGTCTTTTAATTGAAAAACGCTTTTTAAAAATCAGTAAACTATTACCAAAGACATATGTAACTCCGTATAAGATGAATAAAGTCTAAGGAAAAAACGTGTTTCGGAAATCAAGAAAAAGTCATCCTTGGATAGATGGCGCACACACCTTTGGCCTATGGTCGGCTAGATGGCGTTGACGACACCGTTTCATATTTAACAATTTTAACACATAGGTATCAGTGAATGAACATGGGTCAAAATGATATAAAAATACTAAAATCATTTATCCATATATATATGTCGCAGTCAAAAGTGTGAACTGGTCAAAAGAACTTTTAACCGACAAAAACAGGCAAAACTGCTTTTGACTGAGCATATTGGTCAAAAGTAGTTTTACCTGAAAATCATTGTGACTGTTACTATCAGTGAAAAGTATTCGCAGAGATAGGTAGGTTAGGGTTATTTTTTTTGCTACGCCCAAAAAACGAAACTGTTCCCAGAGATAGGTAGGTTAGGGTTATTTTTTTTTTGCTACGCCCTAAAAACGAAACTGCCGTCAGAAATAGGTATGATGTTTTAGCTAGCAAATTTTATAGTTTTATACGTTTTCATTTTGAGTTTTAGTCGTGTGTCGATAGATGGCAGTAAATTTACTATGACAGGACCCCTCTATACTATCTATTCTCTTTGCTATTACTTATGAAAGCAGAAGAATATTATAAATTATCGTATTAGATTCATAATTGTTACATATTTGCCGTAACTTAATTTTAAAATGTGTTTTTCAATTAAAAGACACGTCAACTATAGGTCTTATCGCGGAAAACGCGCATTTTTGAGTTTTTTTATGTTTCCCGAGCAAAGCTCCGTCTCCCAGATCACAAAACATTGTGAAAACTGAAAAATTGGTTTTTAATTAGCATATTTTGTAAAGGGTCGAATCGACCCGATGCTGCAGCGAACTTGTTAGAGTCAGACCAAACTGTTGGTAGCGATTTTGATAGCCCGGAGTGCCCAGACTGTGGCTATTTTATTAAACTTGTCGCCTTTTTCTACTGACAAAGCGGGTGTGCCAGGGTGTAAAAAGCTCTGGAAACTTAGCTAAATACTTCAATTTATGAGAGGTCTTTACAGGCCATTACGGGGTCAAAGGAGACTCTTCCAAATTAGGACACTGACAACACACCAGTGTTGTCAGTGTCCTATTTTGGCCGGAGTTCGACAACCATGTCGAACGCACTCACTGCGTTCGAGCGCCAAACTACTTCGGCAGAAATTTATCTTTTATTTATTTTATTTATTTAGAAATTTGTATCAGGCAACAAGGCCCATATTACAAATACCTTACAGACTAACATACCTACATATTATCTATTTTATAAACTTAAAACTAGTGCTTACTGAGTAGCTAAAACAAATGGGCTATGAAGGAACCGAATTATTATTATACAAGGCTTCATCATAAAACTTAGGTACCCCAAGCTCACAAACACACAGACTAACTTACTCAATATGCATATTGGTTTTTTAATTTTAAAAATAGTCTATTTTAATTTTGGCTGATTTGATTTAATGTATTTTGAATGTAATGTTATTTGATTTAATTTAATTTAGTTAGCTAATACTTAGTAACAATCTAATGTAATTTAATTTGATCTAATTTTTTTTTTGTGCTACATTAATTTGGATGCTTTTATATGAATTTTAATGTAATATTATTTAATTTTATTGAATTTGCATGTTTCCTGTATTATAGTAATATAGTGACAATGCTAATTTTAGAGGAGCGGGATTTCCTGACACAAGTATTTCATATGGTTACTAGGAAATTCCAACCTTGATTCTTATTTTGTAAATGATAAGAACGAAATAAATCATTTTCATTTTCATTTTCAAAACTAAACACTAGGGATGTACCGACTAGTCGCCTACTAGTCGGGAAAGCCGACTATCCGGCCACATTTGTAGTCGGCGATTAGTCGGCGACTAGTCGGCAAAAATGGCCGATTAGTCGGCACTTTATTAGTGAAAGAAAAACAGAAAAAAAAAATCAACAGTCAATATTTACCATATGTTTTATGTTTATTTTACTAAAATACCTATTCAGGGTGCATACGAAAACTTTTGTTCATATAATTGACCGTTTGATCGTTATCATATGTTGGTGGGCTGGTGTTTTCCTCTACAGGTCGATCTCAACTCATTCTCGTGTAATTTCATGTGCAAGTTTGATAGTTTTTTTTTTTATTATTATTCAGTTTTTGTTTTTTTTTTATTGGTGGAGCCATAAGGAACTATTAATGTTATTGCAAAATTTAGAGACATTCAGGGCACGTTGCTCGTAAAGACGCTGACCACAGGGGATAGGTTCTTAACTGGCGACTACGTACGGGAAATAGAGCCTTGGAAATACCTCCTACAAGCTGTATTGACGGTCTGCACAGGATCGCAAAATAAAAGAACTAAAGACAGAAATTGAACGAGGATTCTTGTGATAGGTCTTTGAACCTGTAGAGAACACATTTAGCCAAGCTAAATTATGATGAATAGCGCAACCAAAGGAGCAAACATCGTTTACATTTAGTCGACAAATGGCGTGGCTCCGTTGCATCAGCTGCTCTTGTGTAGGATTGGGCAGTTTGCCCCGGAACCTCCGAAACACGACACCTTTCGGCCAGGCGGCTTAGCACGGTCGCGTTTTTATCCCTTGTCACCATGCCTGTCACGTTCTAACAAGTAAGTAAGTGCGAAAGGGACGCGCATAGTGATAGTCGATAAAAATGGAACCGTGCTGAGCCCGCAGAAGTCGGCGCACTCGATGGTCGCGCACTACAAAAGAGTTGAAGTGCACGTAGTGGCGCGATCGAAGCTGGAACACCCTCAGCGTGTAGCCGGTCTTCTGATGTACATACTCCGCCACTTCAGCAGCCGTGGCGGTGTAATGCAGGCGCGATACGTACAGCGCCTTACTTGGTGTAGCAATCCGCAAGCCACAATTAGCCGGTTCGGCGGTACCACACTGAGTCTTACGAGGCGCCGTGCGCGCCTTCTTCCTTCTTGATGTCAGTGTGAAATCCTCCTCATCCAGAAATGAGTGCCTTTCATCCCTTGGTTAACAATCTACTATTTATTAACTAGGCAGAAGGTTGATCTTAAGGTCCTGCGTAAAAGAATCCGATGCGTCGAAGTGTACAGACGGTCAAACAAGTTTGTCAGTAGAAAAAGGCGCGAAATTCAAATTTTCAATGAGGGTTTCCGCGAGTTTTTCACTAGATGACAGCACCGTGGCGAGAGGTCTAGCTGTCATAATCCACCAATCATGTTTAACCATGTTTTTTTTTATTGGTGGATTTTGACAGCAGAGCTGTCAAAAAGATCTCTCGTCACGGTGCTGCCATCTAGTGAAAATCTCGCATCGCGGAAACTCATTGGGCGATAACGATAACTCTTCGCGTCTACATTTTTATAAGTTTGCTGCTCTTTTCTACTGACGGAAATAGCTTGACAGAGTATATCCACAAGGGTACCAGAAATTTATATAAATGAAGAGGACAGGAATGACACGAAGTAAAAACACATGTAGGTATTTATAGAAACATTTATTTCACGAGGTTATAAAAATGAGTTTACATCTCTTAATAGTTATATCACATTATTTGTGCTCTCTAATTAAAATATTTATTCTTATTCGACATCAATATCATTGTTGATTTCTTCCTCGGAACTCTTGTTTTTCTGAAAGAAAAAAAATCAATTATCATCTTAGGTATTTACTCTCTAGCTAGTGACCGTTCCTATGAGGCACGGGTATCGTCTTGGGTCTTCCCATTCGTTTTTCGTCAAGTTCTTAAATTAGTCCTATTCTGCTTTCGTCACTCATTCTACATTCGTCACAATCGTCGGTGGCTTTCAATGTAGAATGAGTGACGAAAGCAGAATAGGACTAATTTAAGAACTTGACGAAAAACGAATGGGACGACCCAATACGATACCGAGGCACGGGCCCGTTTCTCAAAAGCTTGTAACTTGTAATACTTTTTGACAGCTTTTGTTAGAAACGGATTTCCACTTGTATTACAAATTACAAGCTTTTGAGAAACGGGCCCCAGGTCATTCCGGGTTCGAATCATGTTACGAGAATTTAATTGTGTCATTATTACAGATTTTTGTTCCTGAGTTATGGATGTTTTCTATGTATGTAACTATTTCTATAATATTTATTTTTATGATATAGGAGGCAAACAAGCAGACGGATCGATGATGATGATGGTAAGTGATTACCGCCGCCCATGGACACCCAGAAGGGTTGTAAGTGCGTTGCTGGGATTTAAGATGGGAGTATGGTCTATGTTCTTTGTAGTGTATATCGTCGTCTAGTACCTACCCACAACACCTTGTAGGAATGTATATAGCTTAACGTGGGACTAGGTCGATTTGTGTAAGTTTGTCCAATATTATGACTTTGAAAGTAAACTTATCTTATTCATGAAAAATCTTAATCGTGTTAAAGGACCCCGCAGCAAACATAGGGAAAAAGTGGTTTCAGTCAAATCTCACCAAATTTTAGTATGATGTAGATTAAAGCCTCCTGTTTATTTTTTTACAAGGGTGCAACGCTCTCAGAAGTATACTTTCAGAAATAATTCGGTTTTTATTGTTCTATTTCTGTGATCTTCTTCTTCCTCCTTCCCTTATCCCACCTACGTGGGGTCGGGTCTCCTTGTCATTTTGCGCCAGAGTAGTCGATTCTGGGTTGTCTCTTCTGTTATGTTCAGGTTCTTTAGGTCGGCTCTCATATTGGACCACCATGTGGATTTTGGTCTTCCTCTTCCTCTCGGTTGTTCCGGAAGGTTCAGTGCTAAATTGACGACATGTTCTTTTCCTCTTCTTTGTATGTGGCCGTACCATCTCAGTCGGGTTGCCAGGAGTTTTTCTCTAATTGGGGCTACTTTGAAACTCCCGCGAACGTATTCGTTCCTTATCCGGTCTAGTCTCGTGACACCACCTGCCCAGCGAAGCATCTTCATCTCATTGACATGCAGGAGTTGCTCATGAGATTTATTTACAGCCCAGCATTCTGACCCATACAAAAAGGCTGGTGTCACTGCAGTTTTGTACACTTTTCATTTTGTTTTTATAGGCATATGGCTGTCACATAGGACCCCGGACAGGCTTCGCCACTTAAGTCACGCTGCCTGAGATCTATGACAGACGTCTGCATGTATATCTGCGTCAGATGTTATAACTGATCCCAGGTATTTAAACCTTTTTACATTCGGTACAGGTAGATCGCCGATGTATACATTTTTGGTCAGTTTGGGCATCAGAAGCAAAGCAGTGCATATTATCGGTTTTGCTCCTGCTAACACGAAGACCATTTTGTTCCAATACCCTAACCCAGGACGTAAGCTCTCTTTGCATATCTTCTGCTGATTTAGTGACGAGTACTATATCCTCTGCATAAAGCATGCACCATGGTAGTAGCATTTGAAATTCTTTTGTTAAATAGTTCATGACGAAATTAAACAATAGAGGGCTTAGGGCGGAGCCCTGGTGAACACCAACTTTGACTTCAAAAGGGTCGCTATTGCCAGCTGGGGTTTTAACTTGAGTTGTGCAGTTATGGTACATGTTCTATTTCTGTGATGTCTTTCCTAAAATCAATACCTTGCGACACCCACTGACAGATGCTGATGTTATGATTTACGAAAACTAATAGGTATGCTGTATATATTTTGTATGAAACAACTAAATTGATTATTTCTGAAAGTATACTTCTGAGAGAGTAGTGCCCATACAAAAAAAAATATCGAGAGCCATGAATCTACAATTCTACATCAATACGAAAATTTCGTGAGATTTGACTGAAACCACTTTTTTCCTGTTTGCTGCTGCTTTATTCCAACTTTTGTTCCAAGGCAGAGTCCTTACCAGCCACATCTGAGGGTCCCATTCTCCGAAGGCAGCCTTGAACAGCTCGGGCTCGTGATCCTGTTTGATGACCACCGCCACCGATGTTCCGGCGTGACGCACCTTCCTCAGGTAAGCCTGGAAAATACAACATTGTAGTAGAACGCAGAGAAGATAGGGAGACTTAGAGCATTTAGTAACTGGGGACGTCATGGCTGTCATTTTCTGTACAAAACAGTCTGCCGATTTTTGCGGAGAGGGGACGTCAAATGTATTGCTATTTAATTTTCTACATGATTTGTACGTAACGTACAAATAGCCATGTCAGTCCATACATAAGTTTGCACAATTGTGCAAGGTTTTCGGCAGAGGGGTAAGCTCTTAAAGGCGACTCCAGTTATTAAATGCTCTAAGTAGGGAGATGTAGAGAGGTAAGGGGAAAACTTGTGATTTCATAAAAAGCCGTGTTTACGTCATCATAATGCCATACTTATGAAAATACCACCTCCCAAAGTCGATGCAGAGTTAGCTTAGACGGACTCTAAGTGAATATGTACACCGGATGATTGGGTAGTAATTTGACCGGCTACCGGGGCCGGGTTTAGTAAAAATGTGTATTTGATGAAAGTTTCCAAAAAGTTTGAAAAGTTTTCAAAAGAAAGAAAGCAGTTCCCATTTTTATTTTCTATTAATTATTATAATATAATTATATTATAATTATTATTTCGTTTAGTAAACGATAATTTCGTTTCCCTATCAATAACGAGTAATATTGTACACATCAATTCTTGAGGAGCTTGGCATTAAAGAGCGGTTGCTTTCTAATATGGTCAAAACTCGGATCCTCAACTTCTTTGGACACGTGCTCGGCGAGACGGAACATCCATACAACATCTAGTTGTGCAAGGAAGAGTGGGAGATCACAGGGCTAGAGGAAGATCGCCAATGAGATGGACCGACCAAATCAAAGCCAGTGTGTCGGCCACAGTAAGCGAATGCTCACGGAAAGCAGCTCTACGGGAGGAATGGCGACGTGTTGTTAAGCGAGTCGCTCATAAGTTCACATAATCGCCACGACCACTGTCAAGAGTGTAACGAAGAAGAAGAAGAATATTGTACGCAACCACAGAATAAATAATAGTACTAGGTACAGAAGATTCACTCTCTAACAAAACGCGTCTGTTACGATTAGGACAGATATGACCGCTAGGTGGCGCAAGCGCCACGAGCCGCCTATGGCTAACCACCAAAATTGGTGTGAGACGGATGTACTTGTCTACTTGTTGCTACGCGACGTAATCGCGGAGTGAGCCACGCTTGACGCAACGCGTCATAATTTGGTGTATGTTTAGTCTGTGATAGGGTTGCCAACCGTACTATATTATATAGTATTGTACTATATTTTGGCTCCCTGTACTATATACTTTTGGAAAAATATAATAGTACGCTAAAATACTATATTTCCGATTAAACGTATATTACACTCATGTTTAGTATTTTATCTAAAAGTACTATATTTTTTTGAAATGTACTATATTTTTGATGCCTTATTCTGGAAAATACTATATTCCACCAAAAAAAAGTTGGCAACCCTAGTCTGTGATGATACCTCAGCCATGTGGTTGCCAGCTTTCTTCATGGCGTCGCTCGCCTCCCTGCCGATCCAGACGTACAGCTCGTCGCCGGAGTCTAGCACGTACACGTCGTCTTGGTGTAGAGCCTGCGAATACAATTTTGATACATCAATATCTACTAGGTAAGCTCATAAAATTATATCAGATTCTCGTTTACCTACCGTATACTTTAACCGCCAACGAATCAAAACCGTTCAAGACAATTCTCATGAGTCAAAATAGTTAAACTGGATTGGCGTTTGATCGACTCATGTGGCTTAATTTATTAAAGTACTGACATCTTCGGGATCCGTACCTTTTGCATAATGTTTAAGATTTCCTCGAAACTGATGGCATTGTTGCCAGACGTGATGCTGTGATGCATCGCTGGATAAAACACCCCTACCTTCAGGATTCTTACCTTCTGTTCAATGTTGAAGATCTCCTCGAACCTAACAGCGCTGTTGCCAGAGAGATCGGCATCAAACAGTCGCGGCTCGGCGCCGAGGCGTTTGGGCACTCGCTCGCGCCACGCCTCAGTGCTGGATACTTGCGAGGCATCACCGGCTGAAAGGGGAGATTGATCGTGTGAATTATGAGCTAAACAAGACAGGTCGTATTTGAATACAGAGGTTTCCAGTTTTTACTGCCAAAAGGAGATAAAGGAGTAACCAACCAACCAAAAGATATTCCGGAATCGAAACACGATCGGATAAAATCCTTGTCAATGACTGATGATAATAATGAACTTGAGATCAACGAATAAAATGGATTCAATGAATTGTGAGTTGTCATCTACTCGTATCTAGATACTACTATCTACTATAGTCATATCATAGTATAACTGGTAGACTATGGTTGATGGTAGATATGCTTGTTTTATATGACTATGGTATGGTGGACATTGGTATGGATTTAGGTTTTGTTCTGAGGTTTAAAGGTATGCATGAAGTACTTTATATGGTGGCTGCGTTTGTGCTAAAATATGAGCCAAAGACTACTAGAATACGAATCAATAGGGGGTATTATTGCATTGTTCTGCCGTCAGAGTGCAGCACTAAGCTAGCTAGTAAACCATAGAGTAACTTATACATACTGTGCCTTAAACTGTTTTTTGACAAGTTTTCACTGACAATCAAATATTGACATTGATGCATTAAGAAGAGCCTACCGGGAAACGCGATAATCGAAATTTAGTTATCTGCCTCTTTATCGCTCGAATATGCAAGAGTGATAGAGAGGTTAGATAACGAAATTTCGATTTTCTTGTTTCGCGGTAGACCCCCAGATTATGAAGGATAGTGGCGCCCCCTACGCAGAGTTTTGCGTAATATTTCAATTAGCGTGTAGTGTTCAGTGATGTCCACTTACTCAGATAGGACCAGAAGTCGTCGGGCTCATTGCCTTGAGTGATGACTTCGAACTCCTTATCGGCTCCGAGGATTCTTTCCACAAATTGTGCGGCCTCTTGTTGTTCCACGTCGCTGGAGGTCTGGAGAGTTTTGATTTATTAGGTTTTAAATTCAAAATAGACATTAAAAAAAATAGACATAATTATCAGTACACTTAATTTGTGTTTTGTACAATAAAGAGTTTATACATACATACATACATACTTTATAAAACAAAGTCCCCCGCCGCGGCTGTCCGTTTGTTCGCGATAAACTCAAAAACTACTGAACGGATTTTCATGCGGTTTTCACCTATCAATAAAGTGATTATTGAGGAAGGTTTAGCAATATCATTTGTTAAGGTTTTGTGTAACCCGTGCGAAGTCGGGGCGGGTCGCTAGTAAATACATAAATAGATATTATAGATAAGTTAGGTACTATACGTAGTGTCACCTATGTGACGTCTCTTGGGCTGCCTGTCCATAGATTACGGTGACCGCTTTCAATTAGGCGAGCCTTATACTTATTTGCCACCAACATGGTATGATTTTTTTTAGAAATACTGCTATACCCTTTAGTGGTCGAGCCTTTATTTGAACATTCAAATCGAATAAAAAAAACCTGTGATTCTTAAATTTTGCGTTGTAAGGGGCCACTCGACAAAATATGTTAAGTATTCTCAGGGACGGGAAATTTGTTGTTTGGATGGACTACATGTTAACTATGTCAATGAAGTTAACAAAGGGTTGTTTTTATATATTCAAGGTTCATTTCAAGGAAGGAATAATAATGTAAATTACGCATCAGTGACAATGTATGATCAATACAAATAAAGAATATGAATATGAATATGATCACTTTAGGTGCGCTGGCCACTGGTTGAGAAGGTTTAAGTATCTTTTTAATGTTTCTGTACAGTCGCCATCAGATATATCGGAGCGGCCAAGGCGCTCACAAATATCTGAACACGCCTTTATTGTCGAGGCATTAAGTGGTATCCAGACGGGACTGATCAAATCGGTCGATTCGAACAGAAATGAAATTGGCGTCAATCTCCAATTTTAGATTTATGGTGATATTAGAGCCCTCTAAATTGAATAAAATGCCCCAGAACGAAAATACTGGCCTCACAAATTGGTATTCTTGCGTCCGCACCTCATTTTATCGGTAATATCGGTCATTATCGGCGGTTGAATTCGGCGAGCCAAATTGGTATTTGCGACCGCACCTCCTGATTCGATCGGGCAATTGAATCAGATTGGCGAAAAATTGACTAATCTGGATACGCCTTTAGAGTGCGTGTTCAGATATTAGATGGATAGGTTCTGCAAAGGATAAGTTCTCACCTGTCCATGCCACACGTAGATCTTGTTAGGCGTCTCCAGGAGGAACACATCCTCGGGTTGCAGACTGGTGGTGACTTCTGGCACCTGTTCTGCCCTCATGTCTTCAGCTGCCTTGGTTCCGTGGATCTATCATCAAATACATATTAATTGAGAACAGATACATCTGGTAAGTTAAAACCAATGTAAAAAGCATCATCATCTTCCTCGCGTTGTCCCGGCATTTTGCCACGGGCGCCACGGCTCATGGGATCCGCTTGGGTACTAATCCCAAGAATTGGCGTAGGCACTAGTTTTTACGAAAGCGACTGCCATCTGACCTTCCAACCCGGTGGGTAAACAAGATCTTATCGGGATTAGTCCGGTTTCCTCACGATGTTTTCCTTCACCGAAAAGCGACTGATAAATGTCAGATGACATTTCGTAGGTACATAAGTTCCGAAAACCTCATTGGTACGAGCCGGGGTTAGAACCCGCGGCCTCCAGATTGAAAGTCACACGCTCTTACCGCTAGGCCACCATCAGCAATCTAAAAAGCATCGTGTACAGAAAACTGGTATGTAGAACGTTGCAGTTAAATCAGTTAATGTCTATCTGGGAACCTAGCCAAGATGCCAATCGCTGATAGAAAACGCCAATCGAAACTTAAATGATGTATAGCAATAGTCACGCGACTTTTCGCAGTATCTGTCATCTCGATACATTTTCTATTCATTTATCGATATACGATTGACAGCTTGGTTAAAAATGCATTTTTCTCATATCGACGTCTCATATGACGACCGTTCTGGCCTAGTGGATAGTGACCCTGCCTGCGAAGCCGATGGTCCTGGGTTCGAATCCCAGTAAGGGCATTTATTTGTGTGATGAAGACTAATATTTGTTCCTGAGTCATGGGTGTTTTCTATGTATATAAGTATGTATTTATCTATATAAGTATGTATATCGTCGCCTAGCACCCATAGTACAAGCTTTGCTTAGTTTGGGGCTAGGTTGATCTGTGTCAGATGTCCCCTAATATTTATTTATTTATTTATCTGTCTTAATCTTCTTCTTCTTCCTTGCATTGTCCCGGCATTTTTGCCACGGCTCATGGGAGCCTGGGGTCCGCTTGACAACTAATCCCAAGAATTGACGTAGGCACTAGTTTTTACGAAAGCGACTGCCATCTGACCTTCCAACCCAGAGGGTAAACTAGGCCTTATTGGGATTAGTCCGGTTTCCTCACGATGTTTTCCTTCACCGAAAAGCAACTGGTAGATAAATATCAAATGATATTTCGTACATAAGTTCCGAAAAACTCATTCGTACGAGCCGAGGTTTGAACCTGCGACCTCCGGGATTGAAAGTCGCACGCTCTTACCGCTAGGCCACCAGCGCTTGCTTGTCAAAAAAACTTCGCCTCACCATTGGAGAACTAAATATACTCAACTAAACGATTACCAGCAGATTAGCTGTATGGTAAATATGCCTTAGGCTGGTATTCTACCTGTCCAATTTCTTTGTCCAATATGTATTTTGTCTCATATTTAGCTCAATGAGAGAGTGAGACACAATGACATTGGACCAAGATAGACAGATGGAATACCACCCTAACTTACCCTGAACAGCCTGACGCCGTCGGTGTCGTAGTTGTCCTTCTGGTTGGAGTTCCTGAACCCGGACGCTTTCCCACCCAGAAGGGTTACCAGGCGACCTGATGGAATACCACGTTATATTTAAACCATAAGAGCCACCCCACACTTTTGAGCGTCGGCGTCCAGTCAGCGCTATGGAAAATGGCGTTGGCGCGCAGGGGGCCGATTTTTGAAATTCGACCGCTCGTTTTCGTGCATTTTGTTCAATAATATCTCCGCTACTAGGCATTTAAATTCTACTAATAGAATTGAAAACGAGTGGTCAATACCACTCGATTCCAAATTTCTATCGCTCGTATTTCAACAATTAGCATTTCGCCGTTTTGCACCGATTTTCGAGTGACGAAATCGAGCGATCGAATTTCAAAAATCGCCCCCCAGGCCGCGTAGCCAAAATGTCAATCGCTTACGCTCCGTAGCGATCGAAACGCAACTGTCACTGTCGCATTAATATGGAAGAGTGATAAAGAGACACAAAGCCTTTCGTTGTCGAAGCGATAGCGATTGTAACCTTGGCTAGGCCGGAGTTGCGCCAACGTCGCGTCGAGCAGCACCATAGAGTTGACTAGACGCCAACGCTCGGGAGACGCTAGTGTGGGGTGGCTCTAATAGTTACCTAACCCTTTTTTAATTATTTATCTTTAACAAAAGAGACCTAATATAACAAAACATTATGCCATCATTTTAGAAAAATATAAATTAATGGTATACCTACAATACTTACAAACAACACACACTTGACTCACACTCACTCCATTGGCTCAGCGACCCAAAATGAGACTTGGCCTCCGACACAAGACAGCGCCACTTTTCTCGGTCCTGTGCGACCTCTCGCCAAGTATTGTCTCGAAGTTACAAACAAACAAACAAGAAACAAGAAAACTAAAAATTTAAAAACTGAAGCTCAAATGCCAAAACTTGTCGTGGACGACCAGAGATACAGTTCTTGAGCTGATATTAAACATACCCTTGAAGATCTTGAGGAAGTGCTGAGGCTCCTCACCCTGAGGTACCCTCACCAGCGTAGCTTTGCCAGAGAGCTGCAACAAAAAGCCAAATAAGTAAATATTAACAATTGATGTGGCATCATACGGCCACCCCCCAGTAGCTCCTTTGAGCGTCGTCGTCTAGTCAGCGCTATGGAAAATGGCGTCGCTGCGCAGTTGCGTCGAGCAATTGGGTCATCATCATCATCATCATCTCAGCCATAAGACGTCCACTGCTGAACATAGGCCTCCCCCTTGGACCTCCATACGTGCCGGTTGGAAGCGACCCGCATCCAGCGTCTTCCGGCGACCTTAACAAGATCGTCTGCAAGCTCGTGAGCAATTGGGTATTTGACTGTATTTAAAATAAATTATTTTACACCATGCAAGAAATAAAGCACCCAAATGAATATAGAAACGTATACCTACAGCAGTTATTTTTAGACACAATTTCTATTTTAAAACCCGTAAACTATAAAGAGTAGGTAATTTGATCGTGACGTCATATGCTAGTGTTTCATATAAATTCCATAGTAGCAAATCGTTTTGACAGTTTGAAAAAAGAAACTGATTTGACTATTAGGTAGTCAAATACCCTAGCTATAGAATTCACTAGGCGCTGACGCTCGGAAGACGCTAGTCTGGGGTTGCCCATAAAGTCAGACCAAGTTAAAAGACTAAAAGACTTACCGCGTTGTCAAGGCCAACAGACTGAATCGCCGCTGCGGTCTTCTCGTCTAAGGTAGAATCTTTGCCCTGTGAACATAGGTTATAATATTATAGCGTGTTAACGACATTAATACAATGTATCCCTTTAATAAGTAGCAATGAACATATATATATACACACACACACACATATATATCGTCGGCCTAATTCGCAAACCTCGTAACTCAATCTGATCAAATTTTACAGGAGACACAAAAAACTTAATTACCAAAAATTTTGCATGAAGACTTGCTTAGTTTTTTTTTTTACATACCTAATGTTAAGTTAAATTTAGCCCTCAGATTGTTAGAACCAATTTTTGTTTAAATCACCTGAACCTGGAAAATTTGGAGTTACGAGTTTTTCTTGAAAATTAATGGCATACTTTTTCTATTTTGCATTTTAAACGTAAACGGTTTATTTTTGGTATTTAAGAGTTTTGCCGTTAGATGCGTCCAGAAAAGTACTATCTAAAAGTGTCAAAACATGATTTAAAAAAAAAAATGGAGTTACGAGGTATGCGAATTGGGCCGACGATATATTGTTTAGGATTTAGTCTATTAGCTCGATCACGTTTGTTCACAATGTCGCTACCGATGTATCGGCTGCGATACGTTGTATTGTATCATTGTATCCTTATTCGATCTCACTCTGTTGGACTGATAAATTGCAAAGACACAAGAAAGAAAAAAAAAACAACGGGTTGCTTTCCGGGAGTGCCGGCAGAAGTGAAAACTCAATTAATGTCTGCAGCACTATGTATAATTGAGGTTAACGCCATCTAGTGTTATTTCGTCGCATTACTTGAAACCCCTAAGCACATCACAGTTAGTACTCGAGTACCAGTTAGAGGGAAACTCACTAGATGGCATTTAAATCAATAAAGAAAAACTCATTGTAACAGTTTTTCGATCAGGTCACGTGTCCGTCTTACGTCTTACTTTTCCCCATCACAAAAAGTGCACAGCGCCGCTAAAGAAGTTTTCACTTCAAAAAAAGAAGAAAGAAAAAAAGGAAAAGAAGTAGAAAGGCCAGCAGAAAGAGCACTTTGCAAATATCATTGCAACTTACCAGCCAGAAGTAAACAATATGGCCGCGGCCGGCTTCGCCCTGGTACTGGTACTGGATGACGTAAGAGTCGCCTTGGTACAGCTCGCCGAAACGTTTGCCGGGTTCAGTGCCGGGCGAGGCAGAGTCGTAGGCCTTCGCAAGCTCTAGGCCTTCGATTCTGGAGAAGATAATTACTATTGTAATATATGTTATATACGAAAAAATAACTCGAGGCTCGATTTGAACTGGCGTCCGTAGCATTCGCGGTTGTTGCCACAACTTCAAGGCCTTCTATCCGAACTAAATTAATTTTGTATCAAACAAAATGTCTGCGAACGATGCTATTAACCTTAGAAACAAATTAATTAAAAGTAATTTAGTATGGCAGTACCGTCTTTACCATAAAGGATGACTCACGTTAGACCGGGCCGTGTCCGGGCCGGAGCTTCCGGCGCTTCGTTTTCTATGGAAAGCATCACGTGATCGCCTGTCATTGTCACAGAAAAGTAAGCGCCGCAAGCTCCGGGTCGGACACGGCCCGGTCTAACATGAATCATCCTTAAGGGCACACGGGGCCCGTGCCCAGAGGCCCCATCCTCGGGGGGGCCCGAAGGACAGACAGTAACAGTATATTTGCTAACTCATAATAAATAGAAGATCATAGTAGAAATATGTTAGTTTAATTCGCTTTCTTTGGAACAAAAGGACCCAAAATTCTTATGTGCCCAAGGGCCCCAGCATAGTTTAAGACGGCCCTGAGTATAGGATAGCGCATCGTTACTGGTGAATTTCCAATATGACTTGGAACTCTGGAAGCCGTTTAAGAATTGTAAGACTTTTACGGTAGATGTCGCTAGAACCTCCTTAAGGCTCATATGGTGGAAATATTCACTGTATTGGGTAAGGTCTTGGTAGCTCAGATGGCAGGCACTGGGCTAACGATCCCAGTGGTCGTGGGTTCAAGTTCCTCCCAAGACAGTGATTTTTTCCACTTTAATTTGTTTCTATTCGCGCGAACTATTTTGGTATAGGTAGCTATGATGATGATACCAACCTGTAGACTACGTATTCGCCATCGCCCTGGTCCGGCATAAATCCGCGGGCGGAGCCAGTCTTGCCAACCACTCGAGCGCGCTTCGCGGATGTCGCTTCGTCTCCATTGAAGTATTCTTCATCTGTACAGATCAGTTCATTGTATTAGTAAAGAAATTTCTTAGAGTCCGTCTAACTCCCTGAGGTCATTTGCATTAAGGACGAGTAAGTATAAGGAAATTACAATTTCCCGCGATGCATAATCAATATCAATGCACGCAGGAATGATGAATGAAGAAGAACGAATGAAGGCACGAAATGGAATATCAATTGCAATCTGATCTTAAAAACCTTTTCGACGCCGTGTCAAACACAAAAACTGTCACTGGGACGCCACGTCACCGAAGTGTCAAAACTGAAATTGAACTTTATGCATATGCACGTAGGTCTATGTTGCTCTGTGATCTGTGACCGATTAATCGGTTTTTGGCGTTGAATCTGCGGTGCGGATATATCGGTCATTGGCGTCCAAAAGGTTAATAGGATATTTGACTACTAGTCAAATCAGTTTCTTTTTTCGAACTGTCAAAACGCTTTTGCTACTATGGAATTTATATGAAACACTAGCATGTGACGTCACAATCAAATTACCTACTCTTTCTAGTTTTACAAGGGTTTAAAATAGAAATTGTGTCTAAAAATAAATGCTGTCTACATTTCTCTATTAATCTTCGTGCTTTATTTCATGCATGGTCTAAAATAATTTATTTTCAATACAGTCAAATACCCGATTGTGACATGTTCCCTCGTTCCAAATTTTAAAATTGTAACTCACCACTGAGCGATCTGACCAAGCGGTTGTGCGCCATGCCGACGTCCCTCCAAGTGGCGAAGTATTGCTTGAAAGCTGCCGGCTCTGTGCCCTGAGGGATCCTGGACACTTGCACCTGGTAACATAAAAGTATGTTTAGTTTTTGTGAGAGACAATCTAAGAAACCCATATGGATCAAGTTAAGAAGAAACTGAATATAACACTTTAAACTCTCGTTTTGTACACATATTTAATTACACAAACGGGTCTACCGCGATATAATTTCATTGTTTTTACCTTTAATTCCGACGTTTCAGCTGAGTTGCACCAGCTGTGGTCACGGAAAGACTGACGTCCCAACAAAACCCACACCATGTCATTGTTAAAATATATAATCTCCCTAAACCATCCATATTAGTACATGTTAGCTACTTAAACTCACTCCTATTTGTCTATGCTCAGAACCTATATATAAGTCTATGGTCTTTGACATCTTTCCTTCCTTTTCCTTCCCGTCATGGCCTCCGTCAAGATATCTATGTATCGCTCTGTCCAAGTAACCTGATTAAAATGTAGTTAGTGTTTCGTAATTTAATTAATTGTGTTCGTCTGTGCCGTACAATGTAAAATCTTTCTTCGACTCTTTTTAATAAAAGAAATGGAAGAAGCTCCGAGGTTTCATTTGTGGTGAGCGGTCCACGCGCCTTTCCTGCAACTTCCACAAATGTCCTACGTAAGTTGCTAGATCTGCCGGCCCATCCAGGGTCTCCAGGTCTCTCAGGTTCCGGACCCAGCATAAATCGTCGAGAACAAGAAGACGACGATTCGCCACGGCGCATGGTAACATAACCTCACCTAACCTATAGTCAACATGGCGGCGGCTACCACAAGCGAGAATGAGCGATTGCCTCACGCTACGTTCTCGTTCGAGAAACTGGACGGAGTGAATAATTATTTGAATTGGAAATTTTGCATGCGGCACGCATTGATCATGGAAGGTTTGTGGCCTGCGGTAGAAGGCACCGAGGCAGACACAACAAAGGATCAGCGCGCCCTGGCACGCATTTGTCTTTCGGTAAGACCACACTGTATACAGCACTTGAGGGCAGCAGATACAGCTAAGAAAGCATGGTCTAACCTACAACAGATATTCGAAGACAAAGGCCTCTACAGAAGGGTCGTGCTGCTGAGGCAGTTACACCGAGCAAGCTACACGGATTATGGCTCAATGCAACTATATATTGAGGCCGTGACCACGTTCGTCCAAAAGTTAGATGACATCGGTCGCAAGATAGAAGATGCTGAAGTTGCCGAGCTACTTCTCTCCGGGCTGCCACAGGAGTATGACGTTCTGGTATCCAGTCTAGAAGCTGCAAACTTGTCAAGCACCTTAACAAGCGAGATGGTTCGAGCCCGGCTACTACAGGAGGAGTTTAGACGCACCACTAATGACAGCGACAAGGCGAATGCAGCATTATTCAGTAAAACTGGTACAAAGAAAATAATCTGCAGCTACTGTAAGAAGCCAAATCACCATAAGTCAAAGTGTTTCAAGCTAAAGAGAGACAAGAAAAACGGTGATAGTGTTCAACATGGTTTATCAGTGTTCGCTCTTGCCGCGCAAAGCTCCGATGACTGGATTGTGGACTCTGGGTGCACCAACTCAATGTGTAAGCATGAACATTATTTTAAGACACTTGACAAAAGTTTTAGCTGTGTTGTAACTGTAGCAAATGAGGAAACTTTGCAATGCAAAGGTTTAGGAACTGTAGAAGTCATTTTAGAAAATAATGTTGTTAGAACACTTGAGAATGTAATGTATGTCCCCCAAATTGCATTTAATTTGTTGTCTGTACGTAAATTAACCAAGAAAGGCCACACAGTTGTATTTAAAGAGGAGAAGTGTTATATTTTTAACAATTTGCAGCAATGTTCATATTCATATTCATATTCATATATTTATTGCGATCATGTTCATTACAGAGGATGGTATAAAACATTGTGAAGAGTAGGTACATGATACCCCGTTAGGGCATTGCAATTATCTTAATACTACTTAATAGTAACTATTTACAAATTATACATTACATTATTAAACTTAAGAATTGCAAAATAAATTATAATAATAAACAAAATATTAAATTTTAATTAAATATCATCCATATTGCATTACTACTTATTTTATATATTTAGTTCATCATAAAAGCCCAACAATAATAATGTTTAGCCACTGCTTCTGGTAGTAAAGGTGTTTATGTGTTAGATTGTGTAAGTAACTTCAATCCACAGAACAAGAATGCCTCAACATGTGTGCAGAGTCACCACAACCCTACAAGCGAGGAGTCCACTTCTTGTGCTGCCGTGGATGCCACGAGGGAGCATAAATGTGCTCACACAACCTCTGATGTGCCTGCGCACATTTGGCATAAACGGCTGTCACATTTGAGCAAAGCAGGTATGTGTGAACTTCTTAATATGTCCTATGGCTTAAATTCTTCTGTTAAAGATTGTGAGCTAAGGGATTATGAGACTTGTATTAAGGGGAAGCAAAAGGTTAAAAGTTTTCCTAAAGGTAAAGCTAGGAGGGCACAAAAATTGCTTGCATTAATACATTCTGATGTTTGTGGTCCTATGGAACAGTCAACTTGGGGTGGTTCACGTTACTTAGTGACTTTTACAGATGATTTTAGTCGAAAAACATATGGCTATTTATTAAAATATAAAAGTGAAGCAGAATACCTATCAATTGGGGATGTATGTAAAGAATTATGTTTCATTAAAAATTTAATTTCTGAGCTTACAAATAAAAATATTGATATTGTAATTTATAATGATAATCAAAGTGCACATAAGCTCCTAGAGTCTAAGGAATATTGTCATAAGAGAAGTAAGCACATTGATATTAGATACCATTTTGTAAAGGATTTAATCCGAGATAATTTTGCTCATGTCAAGTACTTACCAACTGAAAACATGATTGCAGATGTGCTTACTAAACCTCTAGGTAGAGTGAAACATGTAGAGTTTACAAAGCTAATGAATGTAAAGTCTTAAATGTGAACTTTTGTTATGTTTAGCAGATGGTCTACGGAGCTTAAGGGGAAGTGTTAAAATATATAATCTCCCTAAACCATCCATATTAGTACATGTTAGCTACTTAAACTCACTCCTATTTGTCTATGCTCAGAACCTATATATAAGTCTATGGTCTTTGACATCTTTCCTTCCTTTTCCTTCCCGTCATGGCCTCCGTCAAAATATCTATGTATCGCTCTGTCCAAGTAACCTGATTAAAATGTAGTTAGTGTTTCGTAATTTAATTAATTGTGTTCGTCTGTGCCGTACAATGTAAAATCTTTCTTCGACTCTTTTTAATAAAAGAAATGGAAGAAGCTCCGAGGTTTCATTTGTGGTGAGCGGTCCACGCGCCTTTCCTGCAACTTCCACAAATGTCCTACGTAAGTTGCTAGATCTGCCGGCCCATCCAGGGTCTCCAGGTCTCTCAGTCATGTCATATGTGGTCTTCCGTGACCACAGCTGGTGCAACTCAGCTGTAACGTCGGAATTAAAGGTAAAAACAATGAAATTATATCGCGGTAGACCCGTTTGTGTAATTAAATATAACGTATGTTTAGTTTGATTTTGTGAGAGACAAACTTAGAAACCCATATGAATCAAGTTAAGAAGAAACTGAATGTGGTGTGGTATTAGGCTATCTCGGAGAACATACACAGAAGTTGCTCCATCGACACGAGCACATCTTAATCTTACTTTTGAAGGATGATGATGCCATGTTGGTACAAAGTAGCTTAATTGCTGTCTAAGACAGTGGTTAATGTTTGATTTGTTTGAATTTTCTATAAAAGTAACACCATGTTACTGGTAGATCGTGAAACAGACGAAAACTTACCCATTTGGGATAGTTCTTAGCGCTCAAATACTGCTGGGCCTTGTTCATAGCTTCAGACTTTTCCTGAAAGAAAAAAATACATTAATTATTTAATGTCATGCCTTATATCTTATCTTACATGTTTCAATAGAATATTGGATTGTTTTTCTTACCTTATCAGTAGACTGTTTGCCAACCCAAACGTAGATGCTGCCGCTAACCGTATCCAAGATGTAACATTCCTGTAAAAAGATAAATAATAAGTATTCTTGTTAAGTTATCCACAAGGTACATCAGTTTTCAAGTACATGTATTATCGTGTCTGGACAGCAAATATGGCTACTTCTACATTTATTGTTTTATCTTCAAAATGAGCCTGTAGTATTTGGTAGGAAGCCCTCCATTCTACGCGTTTACATCACGTTCCACCTTCCGTAATCTTAGTGGCGTACGTATCCGGTCCAAACCCATGTCAGGGCTGTCCCAAACCTGTCCAGTCCTATCCTGACATGTGTATTGACGTCTAGAGTTAGAGCAAGAAAGGTCTGCAGAGATTTTGATAGCCCACGCAGTGCAAATTATGACGCATAAATAACACTTGGGCTGTCAAAATCTCTGCATACTTTTCTTGGTCTAACTCTACTACTTTTTTGCCCTTTTTAGACTGTCGTGGAAGCATATTACATGTCTGCGTTTCATAGCTCTTTGAGCCACAGATAATGATAAATTGGGACTCACAGTGGGCTTGAGCTGCTCCTGACGGAAGGGCTTGGGCAGCGGGGTGATCTTGAGAGAACCGGTGCTGTCTGAGATCTCGGAGAGGATGATGGTTTGCTCCTCGCTCCTCTCGAAGGCCTGTAAGAAATAGACAGGTGAATATAACATTCAACAAAACGAAAAAGGACAGATTACACAATTGTATCAGATTCACTTGTTATGAGAGAAGATTCCATAAGAAATTGTCATATACCATGTGAACAGAACGATGAACTTTTCCGCTAATGGGTAATTATTCAGCTTTAGCCAATGGGTATAATTATTCCAAAAAACCATGTAACCATTACATACATACATTACCTTATACACAATAGAACGGTTTACATACACATATAGAGACATATATATATATGGGTTGTTACATTATTAATTAACAATCTGTAAACCGTATTGCAAAAATATATAAACGTTTGCCGATGGTCAGGTTAAGAGTGTAGCTGCTAGTAGATTATATCGACTATTATCTTTATATTACGCCGGTGGCACACAAGCATACATACCGCCTGACGGTAAGTAGTAACCGTAGCCTCTTTATTTACCTGGTCGTCACCACCCGCGCTCTCTTCGGGCACGCTGTCCTTAGAGCCAGATCCGAGAGCCGTGAAGAATTTCTCGACGTCGGCCTCGCTGGAGTACTGGTCTGTAACGTTGATGGATCACGTTTGAATATCTTTTATTTTTGAAGAAATACCTATACCATTTACGCTTTCGTTATTTTTGTTATTGTAAATAGAAAGATCCTGGAATTTAACCTTAGTCCGAGCTGGAATTTTAGGACCTTCGCTATGTCCTATTGCATGCCCCTCGATGGGGTAGAACGCAGATGTTCACCTTCCATATATGATATATATCATTATTTATCAGTTCAGTTATATGTAGTTATATCAGTTATATGTAGTATATAGTAAAGGTCCCAATACCCTCCCCTGGGGTACTCCATAAACATGAAGTTACGTAACATTAACAGCAAGTAGTTGGAAAATCCTTTGCAAAGTTTGAAACGACCTAAATGGAGTAGACCACTATACATACATATTGCTAATTTAATCAATACCTTCTGATAACTTACCAGGGGTTTTGAATTTTGACCCAACAATGCATTTGATTGAAACGATTTCGTCAAAGCTACGACTTTTAAAAGTAAAGTATCAATTTAAGTAGGCGGGAAATACTAAGTAAGAAGATGAATTATCAGTACTTTAAGTAGCAGTAGTAGTACTGTCAAGTGACAATAGATGTAGCACCGACCGGAAAGTCTTATGTTGTTGACTTTCCGGTCGGTGCTACATCTATTGTCACTTGACAGTACTACGACTACTACTTAAAGTACTGATAATTCCGCTACTCGATGCTAGATGTCGACTAAAATACTAATATTTTTGGCACCAAAACTGATTTATGGAGTGAGCACTCTTGTCTTACTATATTTCTCTATGGAAGTAGTAAGAAGAGTAATTGGAATGTACTAAGTAAGAAGGAAATAAACCTACCAAGGATTTCCACGCGTCCCCTGCCGTTATGATCCTGGTCCCTGATCTGGTTGGCGACGGAGATGGCCTTGAGTTTCTCCACGTTCTTGGCTTTATCGCCGACGTACACGTAGATGTTCTGGTCCAAGTCCAAGATGAAGCAGTCGCCCTTGTTCATGGAGGAGATCAGCGGGTCCACCTGGAGACAAATAATGGTAATTTGACGACCGGTCTGGCTTAGTGGGTAGTGACCCTGCCTGTGAAGCCGATGGTCCCGGGTTCGAATCCCGGTGAGGGCATTTATTTGTGTGATGAACACAAATATTTGTTACTGAGTCATGGGTGTTTTCTATGTATATAAGTATGTATTTATCTACATGAGTATGTATATCGTCGCCTAGCACCAATAGAACAAGCTTTGCTTAGTTTGAGGCTACGTCGCGTCAATCTGTGTTAAAAACAAATGTCTTAGTGCTGGAAACAGTCCTTATAGTTTGCCACCTTCAATCTTAATTCCAGGTGACAAACGGACAAATTTTTTATCAAGCAGAAACGTCTGCGAGCGATACTACTAATAATTTAAATTAAAGAAAAAAATTAAAAAAATTCACCTCCGGCAGGACTCCAACCTGCGACCATTTGGAGCTAAAACGACTCGGCCTGATTAGACTTGATCTGGTTTACAAGAAGATTATTCAATGTGTTTAGATCTTTAGAATACGTGGGCCATACTGAAAGTTTTTGGATTCTGATATATGAGACGACTTATTTTTTCTAAGTGGCCAGTCCAGGAATTTTCAGTATGCCCTAAGTAGTATTAAGCGGTATCCAGACGGGATGATCAAATCGACCGAATTGATCAGGAATGAAATTGCCGTCAATCTTTTTATTAGCAATTTTAGATTTATGGTTGATAATAGACGGGCCCGCAGCTCCGCTCGCGTAAATGAAATAAAGAGTGTGTCAACCCTGCCAGGGTTCATAACGGTGATAGGCAATTTCTTATTTGTACCCGTTATTTGGATAACTTAATACGCAAAATATCTGAAAAAAATTATGTGATTTGATAAAAGGCAAAATTATACTTTTTCATCTACGTAGTTATTTATTTAAAACTCGTTTCAGCATAAAATTATTATTTATTTTTATAAGCCTAATTGCAAAAACGTTCATTAGATTAATTTCCGCCTTAAGACGAATATGGACGACCACCGCCCATAAATCGCCTTTTGGTACAAACGTACGTACTCCCCATTTCCCTTTCTGAATACTAACATTACTTACTACGGTTATGTGAATCCTGGCCTCCGAGAAAAGACAAAACAAAACACACCATGTTTCTCGGTCTTGCGATAGCTCTCGCCAGTTCCCATGGCCGAGGATAAGCAGATCTCGAGCAACTACGTCGTTCCAGCGGTAGGTACCTATGACGTCCATTGGGCGTCTCCCATTTCGTTGTCCCAAGTACCCTCTCGTCACGGCACGATCCTCTCCCATTCTCTCTAAATGTCCGAGCCAATGTAAGCTTAGCCACATTTGTCTCTCAGTATTCCGCCAGTATATCGGAACACATCCTTATTTCTATAGCAACAGAGTTATATTACGATATTTGGCCGACTGCTGACTGTACGTTTGCTTATTTTCACCAGGTCGTTTCGCTCAAAAATATCTGAACATGCACTTAAATTTTATCTACCTACATTATAACTTGCTATCAACTTTGTATTTTTGGCCCATCTCGGCAGCCCGGTCCCCGGACGAATTTGTTTGCCGAAGCTGTGAAAGTAAATCTGAATAACATAACTCAAAAAGAAATTTAAAACAACAAAATACAAATTACTATTGATATTGATAAGTCATTATCAGTCATTATATGGCATGTCACTCGTATGGGCATAAACTAAGGTAAAAGGTTGAGGTTGACAGCACTTTTTATTTTATTTCGAGTAAAAAAGGCCGAAATCACTGCATACCAACATAACAAACATAATTTTGGTTATTTGAAGTTCGAAACGAAACCAACCGAGAGTTTTCGAAAATAGCCGATAGTCGTAAAATGAAGAATGTTATGAAAATTTCTTTTGCTTATTGTAAATTAAATACGCATCGAAAGCGATAGTTTTTATGCTCTAGTTATATTCTCATACTTAGATAATAGATTAGAACAGTTTTTTCTTATCACACGTGCGTCGTATTTGAGAAACGTGTCAAAAACTTTTTTAGAAATTTGTAAGGCGCCATCTCGCTTCTTCCCTCGTTTTTTATCCCGTTCTGGTTTTTCAATTTTATATATATGATTAGAGCCCTCATAATTGAAAAAATGCCTCAGAACGAAAATACACAAATTGGTATTCTTGCGTCCGCACCTCATTTTATCGGTAATATCGGTCATTATCGGCGGTTGAATTCGGCGAGCCAAATTGGCGTTTGCGTCCGCACGTCCTGATTCGATCGGGCAATTTAATCAGATTGACGAAAAATTGACTAGTCTGGATACGCCTTAAAAGTACGGACCTGTCTGACGCGAACGTTGCGCTTGCCCTTGATCTGGAAGAGGCGTTTGGCTGCGCCTGCGTTGGTGGTCACATGGTTGAAGCCGGACGCGTGCCCGCCGTCCAGGTAGCGAATGGCTGGAACAAGAATAGTAGTTTGTGTTACAAGGGATCAAAATAATATATTTCCGTCAAGGGCGTACATTGAATCCTGAATGAAGCGATGGATTCTATTGTAGAATCCTGAGCGTAATGAGGGATTCAAGTGTTAACGTCCAAGACGAAGTAATTTTGATACCGTGTGACACATACTGCTTTTCACATCAACTATGAGGAAATTGTTATGTTCCAAAATATGTATTATTTGACCAAAATAAAAATAGTACGCAGGAAAGAAAAAATTGTGTCCTAGAACAGAAAAGTACAACTTTGATCTCTCCTAGCAGGGAAGAAAAGTGCAACTTTGACCCTCCTAGCGGGGAAGAAAAAGCCCTTTTTCGAATAGGTGATGTGAAAAATAAATTTTACTAACCATCTGCACAGAATCAGGAATCCAAAAACATCAATTACCAAAGGTTGTCTAGAAAATATCACTTTTTAGCGATAAGACCGCCTGTTGTTTACCTCTGGTTGTATTTCTGTTTTCTTTTGTATTGTTTTATTGAGGTGTGCAATAAAGAGTATTTGTATTGTATTGTATTTTATTGTATTGTATTGTATTACTTGCGAATTTTGGGTAGTCGAATTACTTCCGAAGCGAAAATAGATAATTCCAAAAATAATCATAATGCCATCATGTCGGAGTCCGTTTTCAAAATTATTCGGAACTAGCTTCTACCCGCGACTTCATCTGCGTGGAATGATGATGATGATTGATAAAAACTATCCTGTCCTTCCACGAGCCATAAACTATCTCCGTACCAAATTTCATCATCGGTTCTGCGGTTTAAGCGTGAAGATGTAACAGACAGATAGTTACATTCGGATTTATAATACATACTAGCTTTTGCCCGCGACTTCGACTGCGTGGAATTAGTTCCAGTAGTAGTAAGTATAGCGCCTGGATAAAATCTAAGGGCAATCATTTTGAGCATAATATACTTACACCCATTAATTTTCTCATTTCCTTCCCCCGTTTCACCCTCTTTAGGGTTGACTTCCGACATAAAAACTATCCTGTGTCCTTCCCCGGGACTCAAATCTCTTTGCCAAATTTAAACTAATCCGTTTAACGGTTTAAGAGTGAAGAGGTAACAGACAGACAGACACACTATCGCATTTATAATATTATATAAGTATGGATTAGTAGAGATTGTCAGTGGTCTTATCTATGATGATTAAAATAACTTGTAGGTACAATAAAAGGCTACAGAATTACCCGATTACTATGCCTACTGCCAAAACTATAGATACCTAATGTTTTGATAGAAGAAGTAAACAAGACGATTAGCGCATTTCAGAAGATTGTTAAACAAGCTAATTGATGAGTAATCGCACAATGGAATAATGGATGTCGATCATCTCAGACTAAAATAGCAACGAACGCAAAGGCGGTACATAAGGGAAGGAATGGAAAGATTTGAACCCGCAAGCTCCGAAATCCGTGCGTTGACCAACCAATTGAGCTACGGAAACCTACCAGAACTTGCGCGGTTCTGGTAGGCTTCCGTAGCTCAATTGGTTGGTCAACGCACGGTTTTCGGAGCTTGCGGGTTCAAATCCTGCCGGAAGCGTAACTTTTTCCTTTTTTTCCTTTCTTATAAAATTTGGAACATCGCTCGCAGCCTCAGCTTGTTTAAAAATTGGTTTAAAATAGCAACGGTTGCGTTGGCTACCCAAAATAGGCATACATACAATCGAAAATTTAATTTAGACGGCTTATAAATCTGGACCAATCTATGTAATCCTGCACGTAGTTTACAATTGTGTGAGAGTAAGTTCCTATCCGCTAATGTATGAAAATTTTACCTTAGTCCGTTTATCATGCGGAATTTCGGTTAAAAGAAAGAAAAAACAGTGATGCATCCCTTTGCCACGAAGCGTCACACAATGGACTCATGAATCTATAATATCTATATCTCTATATAATATCTCTATACAGAGAGTACCTAAGAGAAAGTTTCAGTAGACTTAAGTATATCGACCGGGATATGAACCGTGATTACCTTTTGTGTTTCGGAATTCCGCCACGAGAGCATGTGACACCATATTTAAACTCAGCAGGTATTCTCAAAATGACATTTCGTAGAGAGCTGCACCTGTCATCTTTGTTGTTTGGAGTTTTTAAAATCTCAGAGCCAGAGTATCTGTTTGAAAAGTTCAATTGGCGCGCAAGTAGGTCGAGCTTGTATGGCATCAGATCGGTTTGTAACGAATTGGTATTACCACGTCACCGTACTGCTGCATTTCGAGGTAGTTTCAAATATACAGCAACAAAATGTTGGAATAATATACCTCCACCTCTCAAAAACTTAAACACAGTAAGTAGTTTTAAATTGCAGATTAAACAACGTCTTATAGCAATACAAAACACGCTACCTCCTGGTACTAGAGCCACGCCGTCATATCTAAAATAATGATATATTTATGCACCATATGTCTTATGTCTTTATTTATTTATTTATTTAGTTTTACCTTTATTAATTATATTTACACTCATAATCTATCTTATAAGATCATATACTTCCTTCCATATTATTATTCTTTATTTTCTATTCAATTCTACTTACACCATAGGTACTAGCAATTATTCTGTCCAAATTCTAATACTTGTAGTTTACTTACACTCATAGATACATATTTAACATAACTTTAAGCCATTTAGTTTCCGACTAACAGAAGCAAGGGATAATGTATCAAGGGTCTGCCTGAAAACCAGCGTTGTAGTTAATACACTGCAACATTATGCTGAGGCAAGCTCCTATTTAACACTCATGAATATTTCTCCCTTAGATGTGCAACTCAATTTCTTAGTTTTTAAGTGTAAATTTAAGATTTATCTGTAAAATGTGTTACACTATTTGTTATATAACTCTGTCATTTCATGTGATGTTGAATAAAATTGTTCTATGTCTATGTCTATGTCTATTATTTTCGAGCGCGGTCTACACAACTGCTTTGACACCCACCCGCTGTCTTCAGTTACCCGTGAACAAGATGCATGTAACTGCGTCGAAATATCGGGAGCTCGAAAACAATACAAAAGGTAATCACGGTTCATATCCCGGTCGATATAAGTATAGTGAAACTCACCGTGAATCATTCAAAACTGTTAAAGTTTAAGCAGTGGGGAGACACTCCTGACTTCGGGCAAACTCGGCTCCGTTCGGCTCAGCATTGCTCCGAGCAATTATCAGGGTTGACACAACTTGACGTCCCTTTGCGTGCACGACCACAGATAAGATAATTACTTGAAATTTTAACAACCCTAAATAGTCTAAAGGGATAAGTTAGAAAGGGACATCATGATTCGACCCTGAACCGCTATCAAACTTCGGTTTTGTAGGAAGTGTCCTTCCTGTACGGTAGTAGGTACTATTACTTATTCTGTGGTTTCAGTAGACTAACCAGGTTGGAAGTAATGCAGGAACTGTGCGCTCTCATGGCCCAGCGTCTCTCTATGCTGGATGGCCGCGCCGCCGAACTTGTCATCCAGCCCGACCGTCAAGATGGCCGCCGCGCCGGACTCGTCCTGTGTGGACTCACTCCCGATCCAGTAGTGGATGTCCCAGGATAAGTTGTTGCGTTTGTCGGCTGACGTCTGGAAGAGGAGTTACTAGTTATTTTAAAGGCAACATTTAACTGGGAAAAATAATGAAGATCGGGACTGCTTCCAGTTGCAAAGTTTCCAGTCCGAAATTTAAAACTCAGGAGTCCAACCAACAACATGAGTGTCGCACATTTTACGGACGCTATTGAAATTATCCTATTATAAAAAAAATCTGTTTATTAGCGTACTTCACGTAAATGTCACATATCATATTATATCCAATAGTTTCACAAATACGTTTCAAATATATTTCAATTCAATAATTACCTTTAATACAATGTAGGAGTCTCCTTTATAGAATTTACCAACATCTTTCTGCGGTACGGGCACTGGGTTGAAGTCCTGAAATAATAAAATACCATTATTGTTTTATGTTATATATTATGGCACCTGCGAAGACAAAATGACAGTTATTTGAGTAGGTACCTAACTGTGAAAGAAAAGCAGGTACTTACGTGTAAACACAGCCTCTAAACAGGGTGCCTAGCCAAGATGCCAATCGTTTTCTCCGTAGCGAAGAACGATACGCTAATGTTTCCCTGTCGCACTAATATAAGTACGTAAGAGGTATAGAGACAGATTACCGTTTCATTCGCTACGGCGCAAACGACGGGCATCTTGGCTAGTCACCCTGGGATATTATTGATATTAAATATCCAAATACAAACTTCAAATCGTATGCAACAGAAATAAAATATACATTGCATTTTTTTTAACAGTCGCTTTTTTCTAGACATAGACGAACAAAATACAAAATTTGAGTAGGTACTAGGGCTTCCAATACCGGGATCCCGGGATCCCGAAATACCGGGATCCCGTCTGTTTAAAAAGATTTTTCAATACCGGTATTTTTTAATGAAATACCGGGATCCCGGCATTTTCAAAAACAAGGAAAATGTGCCTATTATAACGTTTAAAATCTATTAAAATGGTCAAATTCGGCTGTATCAAAAGATAACTTGCCAATTTAATTAAAGAAGATCATTTAATTGAAACAAGATCTGTGCATATGCGTTAGATAAATATTTGGTGATGAATTCTGATGCTCTGGATATATTAAGGGGCCACCCCACGCGAATGACCTTCGATCTGAATCCCTTAGTTTTCTTATGTTTTTTGTAGCTTATTATATTAACAACAACAGCTTGAAGCAATATATACTGCAAAACGTAATTCAAGACCAAAAAAAGTAAGAAAATGTTGCCACTTTTTACTAGCGCGTCTTGTATTAATGCAAAAATAAGTATATAAAAGTACTTTTTTAACTCGCAGGAGTAAAATTACTAATAAATAAATTATCTGAGCGTGATTATTTATCAAAAGGAATTTACTATTTTACAAACAAATTATTACAGTGGCAACATTGGTCTTGAATTACGTTTTGCAGTTTAGTATCCTATATTTACTTCAAAGTTCATTGCGTTCTAGATATTTGGCATCAAAGTTGAACAATTTTAGGCTTTAAACTGGTTTTCTGGCCATAACTTTTGTGTTAATTAGTTTAAAATGAAAACCCTGGACACGTTTCTCGAGACGTCAAAGACGAACCCAAATATTTAGATTTCGTACATGTAATTGTAAGATTCTTCACTGCAAACTAGATACGAAAAAAATGTTTTTTTTTTCTATAATTTTATAATAATTAAATATAATTAGTTCTTAAAATTTTATCAAAAAGTAGAAAGACATTAATTGTAATGGCATACGAATTTTTGGTGCCAAAGAATATTTATTGGCTGATTATTAGGTTGAACTAAAAATGTGACTTGTGAAGTCAACAAGGCGGATAAAATGATTGTCAACCGGAGGGTTCACATAATTATTGCAGATGGCGATTATTGTTTAATATCCTAAGCTAAGGACATACATATCTGGTGTAAAAGTGAGCCTTTAAAAAAAACTCAAATTTTTTAAGCTATTTATAGTCAATACCGGGATCCCGGGATCCCGGTATTGATGAAGACAGTTTCGGTATTAATACCGGTATTGAAAGAAGTCCGGTATTTGGAAGCCCTAGTAGGTACCTACCTATATTCTGTATCTTTAGGTATTTAAATAAAAGTAAACAAAATCTACCCTCAAATGGCTCCTCAAGCCAGTTGAGGGTAGATGAAAACATTACACAATTAAATAATGTAGGTTAAAGACAAGTCGTTCAGATACGGATCCAGGCGGTTTTGGTTGGTTAACTAATAAATGTTATTAACTACCCGAAAATGTACAAATTTTTTGTTTACTTTTATTTAAATACCTAAAAATACAGTACAGACTATAAGGCGGCCTTTCAACTGAGGCAGGGATGAGCGGAGAGGAGAGGAAACGTACGCGCGTAAATCAACCAATAGCATTGATTGTAATCCAGTGGAGCGGAGAAGAGAACCAATGCTATTGTGATTCCCTTACTTCTCTTAAATCCGCCTCAGCGGAAACGCAGCCTAAATGAGGTCCTGGTAGAATGTTTGCGATCCCAGGATGCCTCCCCATACGGCATATTGTGGGAAACGCCGGTGTGGGTTTAGTGAGTAGGCTCCTCCCTCTCTTTTCACAATTGAAAATAATGAGCCCACCTCAGGGCCAGGGGGACGATGCGAAACAGCATTCCCACATCGACAAAAAAAAAGCCGATATACCTCAATCCTCCAAACTTCCACGCCAGCTTGCCTGCCGGCGTTCGCGAACGCTGGGTGCACCATGGCCTTGTGTCTCGCGTCCTGTAACAGGCAAACGAAATTTATTAGACCCTGACACGCTACCTTTGCACAATATTGGCGGTGAGAACGCGTATATCCCTATCGGTTCAGAGGGGCTACCGCGAAAACCGAAATTCGCAAATTGCGGGGATCTTTCTCTTTTACTCCAATGAAGGCGTAATTAGAGTGACAGAGAAAAATGCCCGCAATTTGCGAACTTCGATTTTCGCGGTTATAGCCCTGGCCCCGTAGACAACACGCCAATCGCTAACGCTACGTAGCGAACGAAACGCAACTGTCACTGTCATACTAATAGGGAAGAGTGATAGAGAGACACAAAGCGATTCGATGGCGAAGCGCAAGCGATCGTCACCTTGGCTAGGCCGCCTGCCACGATATTACGCGACCGGCGACGGCGGCAGCGACAACCACAGGTTATCCTAATAGGAGAAAAAAGTGTCCCAAGGTTTTTTCCCCATTCCGTTACCATTTTTTCATAGACTTTGTATGGCGGTTTCGGAATGGAAAGATCGAATGTATGGAAATCTTGGGACACTTTTTTTCTCCTATTAGGATCAGAAGAGCTCATGATTCTGAGAAATAACATAAAAAATCCAAATTTTGAAAAAAAAGTGTAGGGGACAACTTTAAATAAAATGGCCCATAACCGCCATTTTTGACGAAGAACTTGGCAGGAAAGTTTAGCGTGGTCCGACTCTATGTATATGCATTCATAGATATAAAAAAAAAACAAAGACTAATTACTTTTTATTTAAACATAGTAAATTATTTCTGTGAAAATGCAACCAGCATCTACGGTGTGTGCTCAGATATTTATGAGCACCTCGGCCGCTTCGGTATATCTGATGAAGATAGATGAGGGGGATAGTTTACAAATAGTAATTTAATTTAAGATTACTGTTATTTATTTTAAGACTGAGATTTTCAGTTCTAAATGTAGTTTAGTCAATATTTAAATTTGTTAATACTCGTAGTCGCTAAACGTACTCAAACTTTTGACAGCCCATTATTTTAAGCGGTATCCAGACGGGATGATCAAATCGACCGATTAGATCAGAAATGAAATTGGCGTCATCTCCAATTTCAACACCAATTTTAGATTTAGGGTGATATTAGAGCCCTCTAAATTGAAAAAATGCCCCAGAACGAAAATAATGGCGTCACAAATTGGTATTCTTGCGTCCGCAGTCCGCACCTCATTTTATCGGTAATATCGGTCATTATTGGCAGTTGAATTCGGCGAGCCAGATTGGCGTTTGCGTCCGCACATCCGCGGCGAAAAATTGACTAGCCTGGATACGCCTTTAATCTCAAATTAACAAAGTAAATATTTATCCTGTGGTCGTATTTTTGAATTTTACGACCACCGTGCCAAATGTTGACATTGACGTATATCGTGAACTCATATTACGCTCGGGATACGAGAGGTAAACAAACAAATACGACACGACATTAATATCCTTTTGGCACGAGGGCAAGAAAACAATTTGGGTAAGCAATGTCAACTGTGCTCGTGTTACTGACCTATTCTTCATGATTTAGGTAACAAAACATCCGTGAGCGTGAGACTCAGACTTAGGTACCTAAAGGATGACTCACGTTAGACCGGGCCGTGTCCGGGCCGGGGCTTCCGGCGCATCGTTTTCTATGGAAAGCATCACGCTTGTTATGACGAAACAGGAGCTGAGTTTTAAATATTTTAGGTAAATATACTCGTCTCGCTAACGGAAGCGGCACCTAAAAGTAGTGCGATAAGGACAAGGCGAAAAATCCTGCGTAAAAATCTCAAAAATCGAGGTTTCGTACTCCTCTGCTTCCTCCTCCAAAACTTAACCAATCGTAACCAAATTTGGAAATCTAAATGATTATGAAATTATCTGTGTCGGACCGTTTTGCTTTTTTGGCTAATTGATATCAGTTTTGAATGCCACGCCTCTCATTGCGGCATAGTCAATTAGGCCATTTTGGCCATTTTTGAAGGGCTCTAGCGCCTTAAAAAACAAAAATATCAAAAAAAGCAAAACGGTCCGACACAGATATTGACAATATTCATCTGTGTTGAAAAAATCATTGCTCTAGCTTCAAAAACCACGGAGGAAAACGAGGAGTACGTTTGTATGGAGAAATGACCACTCCCGTTGGCTCTTATGTCATAGAAAAGCAAGCGCCGGAAGCTCCGGCCCGGACACGGCCCGGTCTAACGTGAGTCAGTATTCAATATATTATAAGTCTCTCACGTTTTTTAAGTTTAAAATTTCTCGACATTGTTCGCTTTATAATGAGGAGCTCCAACTGGGACGATGATACAACTTCTTACATATTTACATACATATAATACATAGAGTTAGAGACTATTTAATTTATTATATTTAACTTTTTGGCTTTGCAATATCTAGCCAGTAAAGAAAATATAACCCCATTAAAGTAACATATATCAGTAAATGCATGAACATCGTACAGGTAATACACATTTCATTGGTTAGCCGAAGGTTGTCAACGTCTGTCCATTACCTTATGGAACTGATAAGGAATTCATATTCGGTAATATTTCACGGTTAGCCGAAGGTGGTCGACGTCTGTCCATTACTTTATGACACTGATAAGACATTCATATTCGGTAGGATTTCACGGTTAGCCGAAGGTTGTCGACGTCTGTCCATTACTTTATGGGATCGATAAGGGGTGGGAAGGTCACGGTGGCCTTTATTTACCATGACATCACTATGCCGCCGCATCAAACTAGCCGTACCCATTGGGGAACTAATTCAATTATGTAACGTATTCCTTCGTAATAGAGTCCAAATTCAAACATTACATTGGCTGTTACGACTCGGTTACGACTGTCATACTGTGTTGTATTATAGATTGTAGTAAGGCGGCCCTGTCTGACACAAAAGTGGTCTATTTGGGCCGATTTATATTTTGTCGCTTTTTTTGTCAGATTTCGATAAAATTTGGTGAATAAATAGAGTTCTTTATTTTGTACAATATAAAGCGCAATTTCACCCATCTAGAACTAAAATGATGTCAATTTATGATCTTATGTGGCTTTATTGTGTCTTTGTAAAGTATGCAAAAAATCATATCTTGGAACTTATATCTTATATATCTTGGCCTTGATCTGGATATCAGTGTGTAAAGTATTAGGTAGGTAAACAACAGGACAAGAGTAGTATGTGTCCGAAGTCCGACTAAATAAATATGCCCATATCAATCCGTTTGGTACTCCTGATTAGGTAAAATACAGGGTGGCCAAAAAATAGCCAGGGAGGTTTTGGGATTATACTGAGCAACTTTTACTCTGGGACCAACACCGAAATCGCGAAAAAAAATTTACCCTACCATAGAAAATGGACCAACCAAAATGTATGAAACAGTCAAATTTTTTTCGGGGTTGGTCCCATAGTAGAGTGATACCAAAAAAAGTCTGCAACGATTTTGACAGCATACGCAGTGCAAGTGTAATTTATACGTCATAATTTCATAGAAGTTTGACATTTAAAATAACACTTGCACTGCGTGTGCTATCAAAATCGTTCTAGACTTATCTTGGTCTAACTCTAGTGACCATCTGACTAATCACAACTTTTTTTTAAATAGCTAGCTAAATAGTATACTATCCCATAATATTAAGTAGGTATTTCAATTTTTTACCCGAATTAATTGTCAGAAATAAGCGGTGACTGAATGCATTTGGAGTCCGACTTTCAATCCGGAGGTCGTGTTTTCGAATCTTGTTGTACCAATGAGTTTTTCACAACTTATGTACGCAATAAGAAATTCAAAAGTGTATACTGTGTACTCCCCAAGCCGCGTTGGACCAGCGTGGGGACTATAGCCCAAACCCTCTCGCGAATGATAGGAGGCCTGTGCCCAACAGTGGGACGTATACAGACTGAATTATCATATTAATTGCCAGGAATTGGTTCAATATCTAGGTCTGAACTGCTTATTTACAATTAAATGTGATTAATAGATATTATTTTTGTAGGAATTTAAATTAATTTTAATTTACCTACAACACGCGCAGTTTGCACCCGAAACATTTCTAAGCCAGGTGTTAATACAAAAGACGTAAATAAAAGAGACTAGAATAGTTTTAAGTATAAACATAAAACGACATCAGATCTGTAGTTTATTTACAGCCTAGGAATTTTAATGTGCTTAGTGCTCTCGTGAAGCGTAGAACATCTGGAGTACATCAGCCGATTCACAGAACATTTTAAATAAAGATCTATAATGTACTTAGAGGATATAACCAAACGGAGTACCCATTAACAGGCGTTCCCTCTGTCGAAAATAGGCGGCCAATGGTCATATACAATGTATGGACTGACGTTTATCTGACATGGCTATTTTTACGTTACGTATACATTTGGCGTGCCCCTCCCCGCAAAAATCGGCAGACTATTTTGTACCGAAAATTACAGACATGGCGTCTCCCTTTGGTTATACCTATCCTCTAAGCTTTGATGTGGTGTCTGTGATTCTAAACTAGTATATAACCAGTACCCAGTATAACTGGAACCCTTGAAACGTAACATATACATATCTATACGGGGATCAGATGTATTCTGGTACTAAGCGATGCAAAAATATTGAGACTAATGGTTGTGAAAAACATTTGTACTTTGGTAGATTCGATGAGTGAATCCACTTGACTAGTTTATTGAAGTGTAATGGTTAGATTATGAGTTAGATACAGCAACGGGTTATATATAGACGAAGCTCTGAATGCATTTTTGACTTCGAAAAAGGGTCCACGTGATTGACGCTTATCACTGAAAGTTATCCCTTCTCCAGAAATATAACCCGCCCGCAGCTTTTATTATCATTTTCGCTAGTAAAAAAAGTTGTGATTGGTCAATAAAAGTTTTGATTGGCTAAAATATAATGCTATAATATGTCAGATCATTCGCTCGCAATTCTTGTGGGTTAATTATTCAGCTCTAGTCAAAATTCTATAGTTATTCTAGTTCGTTGGCTGGAATAGTTCCAATAACGTGTCGGTGACCCCGTGAATGTGAAATCAAATTCGATATGCCTTTGTTATGAGTGATGTCGATCGACAGAAAAATACATACACAACACATAATAACCGTTTTTCTACTCGTCGACTGTAATTCTTGAATTAAGATTTCGTATACCAAACTGCATTTGGGTTATTTTAATGCAAGGAGCATCGTGCCTGCTGGTACGATGACAGATTTATTACAGATTTAGAAATACAGCAGCATTTCTCAGTAAAAAAGCTATTAAGAATTTCCCACTAATGTTCCCACCCACTACATGCTACAAAGTTTCGTTTTATAAGTCATAAAAGATTCCTGAAAGTCACAGTGAAAATAGAAAACTAAATTAATATATCATTGAGCTAACCTTCGGCGCCGGCCTGCGCCGGCGAACTAGGTTAGGAACATATTTTTTTGGATTTATAAGTTTCAAGAATTTGCAATGAAACTACTGTGTAAAATATTAGTATATACAAATGTATTGTGATTTTTAGACATAAAGCTGATTATTATTGATCGGTTTTGCAGCTATTTGGCTTGGCACCGACTTCAAACATACCAGTAGGTAACTCATGTATTTAAATAGGATACTATTTTATTTTATCGTTTATAAAGTCGGTATTTTTGTTTTAAAATTTTCAACGGCTGTTATGCGTATTGAGGCATAAATAATTAAATATATACATACAAACATGAACGCTGCTTTTTGGGCAGTCGTGTAAAAATAAACACGATCGTCAAGTCACGAATTGTAATTCAAAAATCGAATGTATACCACGTTTCTGTTGATGATAGCCTACTGTTATGTTTTTGGTATGGACGGAGTTATTCATAACATGTTTGTTTATTTACTCCCAGTTTTATGAAGACAGACTGACCGTCATGCAGTATATTTGTATACATTTATTAGGGTTGCCAATTTAATTTTAAATAAATATTTATTTTTATGTTTATTAATTGTTTGGTACTTTACAAAAGCCAAACATTCTATAAAAAAAACGGCCAATTGCGAGTCAGACTCGGGCTCGAAGTGTTCCGTAACATTAAGCAAAAAACGGCAAAAAATGACGTTTGTTTTATGAGAGCCTCACTTAAATATTTATTTTATTCTGTTTTTAGTATTTTATGTTGTAGCGGCAATAGAAATACATCAACTGTGAAAATTTCATCTGTCTAGATATCACGGTTCATGAGATATAGCCTGATGACAGACAGACGGACAGAGGATTCTTAGTAATCCCGTTTTTACCCTTTGGCTACGGAACCCTAAAAAGACCAAAACCGTGTCAAAATAAATCACGTTTGTTGTATGGGAGCCCCACTTAAATATTTATTTTATTCTGTTTTTAGTATTTGTTGTTGTAGCAGCAACAGAAATACATCATCTGCAAAAATTTCAACTGTCTAGCTATCAAGGTTCATGAGATACAGCCTGGTGACAGACAGACAGAGGAGTCTTAGTAATTGGGTCAAGTTTTTACCCTTTGGCTACGGAACCCTAAAAAGGCCAAAACTATGACAAAATATAAATCAGAATCGTGTTCGCGTAGTAACGTAGAATTGATTTTTGACAGTTATGAATAGACCCATATAAAGTGTCAGTCAATGGAACTTGCTAACTATGTAAACAAAAGTAACTAGGAAATTCATCATTCTTTGACAATTTCAATATGGCGGTTTGTTTACATAGTTAGCAAGTTCCATAGAATGACACTTTAAGAGTTAGTTGGAGAGACAGGATAACGAATGAGGTGTTAAGAAGAGTAGGTAAATGAAAGAACACCATTCCTGAACACCATTGCAAATAGACGCGGAAAGGATATTTAATACGACACGAGCACTTCTTTAAAACTATCCTGGAGGGGCGGATAGGACGCAAGCGGGGAAGAGGAAAACCCAGACGCAGCTTTTTGGAGCAAGTGAAAGAAAAAGTAGGGGTCGTGTATTAAGAAGTCAAAGAGCTGGCGCAAGATAGGGAAAGCTGGAAGATACTCGGGATACTCCACCGACAAGAGAAAATTCTTAGTTAATACAAAGACATATGTAACTCCGTATAAGATGAATAAAGTCTAAGAAAAAAACGTGCCTCGGAAATCAATCAATCTATTCTCTTTGGTTAATATGACCATTTTAGCCTAGTTGGTACTGTAGGTAATGACCCTGTCTACCTACTAAACTGGCAGTCCTGGGTTCAAATCCCAGTAGGTACCTAAGCAAATTTATTTGTGCGTCATAGATATTCCTGAATTATTTATGTTTTCTTTGTATATATGTATTTAAAAAAAGATGTGAAGAAATAAAACTATCGGCTGGTTTAACGAGGAGGATATAGTACATTTTGCTCATAAAATCTGTCACTTTTGTTATATATTATCTTTATACATGTAATTTTCATGTTACATACCCATGGGATACTAAAATTGATTCATGAGATTACGTCACTAGGGCTGTAAAATGTTTATTTTCGGTTTAACGACCGTTTTCCCACAAAATTGACATGATATTTTTTACTGACATAAAAAACACTAGTTAGACTGATTTGTTTAAAAAATAATTATATCTAATAACTATAAACAAGGTGTAATAAACAAAAAATAAGTTTTTTCACTCATGGTAGGGATGTAAAAAATAATAAAAAGTAATATATTATTTTAAAAATGCAAAAATAGAGGAAGTGCATTGGTAGTTAAAATGAAAATATTTATATGTTTTTCAGGTTGTGAAATAAGCAGGTACCTGCCTAATTACAGTTTACACCGTGACAAGGAAGGTCAGGGAGCCGATTTTTAAATTTCGATCGCTCGATTTCGTCACTCGAAAATCGGTGGAAAACGGAGAAATGATAATTTTTGAAATACGAGCGATCGAAATTTGGAATCTATTGGTAATGACCACTCGATTTCAATTCTATTAGTAGAATTTAAATGCCTAGTAGTGGAGATATTATTTAACGAAATACACGAAATGGAGTGGTCGAAATTCAAAACTCGGCCCCCAGGTGAGATGTTAAAGAGCCCATCAACGTGCACACTAGCGCCACTGCTAAATAATAGTGATTATTTAAATTTAACGAAAGATATTTAAAAAAGGGAGCCGCTGCGTACTGTATTTTACACTTTTTTTTTCCTATTAGGATCAAAAGAGCTCATGATTCTGAATAGCAAATAGTAGACTGAAAAAAAGTGTAGGGGCAATTTTAAATAAAATGGCCCTAGTGTGCACGTTGACGGGCTCTTAAAGAAGGTCAGTCTCTTTCATATAAAACAACGCTTTGGATTAGGTTGCTAAAGCGGACCGGACTCCTTTAGTACCTATTCAACCGGAAAATCGCGAAAGTGAGGCGGATGAGTAATTGTATAATATCGATAAAGTTTTTCATTAAGCTCATAACAAATTTACACGTTTTTTGACATGCTACTGTCACTTTAAGAATTAGATTCTTATCTGTACCGAGGTAGTAGGTACATACTTGAGTCGTAAACATAATTATAATCAGTTTACCTACTTCAAAATAAGTGCTTAAGTAAGGACAAAGTGAGGCCACCTTCTTGTAAATAAATAAATATATAAATAGCATGGGAGATCTTACACTGATCAACCTAGCCCCAAATATGGGAGTTTTACGCTTTTTTCTTGAAGGTTTGAAAATATGTCCGTTGAGCGGATTTTGTACCTTTTATCTCAATTACTCTGAAATTATTAATTTGTTTAGAAGTTTGCTAGTCACAAGCAACATAGGCGTACCCACGGTGGGGCAAGGTGGGGCAGTTGCCCCACCCTGGTCTCTGACCATAAGCTAAGAATTTATGTTTCGACCGTACCCTGTTACAACGCACTCAGCCTCCCCTACTTCTGTCCCACCCCTTAAAAAATGCTGCTTAACGCCCATGACAAGCAAGGCTAGGGTAAAGTAAATCACTATCTATGTAATTTAATTGCTGGGGTATGCATGGTAATAACATTAGTTATGTAAAAAACCGGGTTCCGTACTATAATGCAAAAAACGGCAAAAAAAATAACGGTCACCCATCCAAGTACTGACCCCCCCCCCCCCCGTTGCTTAACTTCGGTCAAAAATCACGTTTGTTGTATGGGAGCCCCACTTAAATCTTTATTTTATTCTGTTTTTAGTATTTGTTGTTATAGCGGCAACAGAAATACATCATCTGTGAAAATTTCAACTGTCTAGCTATCACGGTTCGTGAGATACAGCCGGTGACAGACGGACGGACAGCGGACTCTTAGTAATAGGGTCCCGTTTTACCCTTTGGGTACGGAACCCTAAAAAGTTACCTTTATAAAGTGTAATTAAGAAAACCCATTTAAAAGGATTCCTGTACAAACATGTAATGGTTTTCATTGCTTCTTTACAGGAAGTACTAAAGCAGGAAAAAACATAAGTACCGACTATAAACATTACATATTTATTTATTACTAAATAAATAAATGAATTAAGCAGATCCAGTTTTTTTTCTATTAGGCAGTACCTATAGAATTACCGTTTAACTGAGTCGGTTAGTAAGAAATGGTCAGCTACGGTCTGGTTGAAGGATTGGCTTGAAGCTGATTTGTATTATTTTAAGTAGACAAAATTGTAACACCGTGGGCTCGAATAACCCGACAGATTTTAAAGGTGAGTTTGTTTTTATCTAGTTTATTAATTCGTGGTTTTTATTATGCAAACGTTCAGGGAACCAAAGAGGCAACTAAATAAAAGAAAACCTTGCCGGTTCTACCTAAAATAAAACGATTTTTAACAAAACTTAATTATATTTCTCGTACCTGGACATAGCTTTTTAAAAATATCATAGGCATTTTGCCGTTTGCCATATTAAAAGGGTAGGTATTTAAATTACTTTGACAGATTTTGTGGGTAGGCGTAACTTACTCTGAATATGTCTGAATGTAGGATGTCACTAATTTGACCTCAAATATAATTAAAAAGTAGGTCGTTTATGTATTGATTGTCCTATATTTTATTTTTTTCACTGACAATATTTCAAATATAATGTGATCGGTTGTTTGTTTGAATATGTTTTGGCATCTCCTTCTCATGTTTTATTTTGATACAAATCCGCATTTTCCTTTAAAAAGTCACATAGGTAGCAACAGCGTCTAATTATCATATCTATATCTACCGACACTCATCACATCAAACACTCTAAATACATATTTTAAAGCAATACTTAGGCACTCAAAAACCTGTATACTTACTGGCAAAAATAAAAAAAAATCGCAATATAGTTTTAAACGCGCTCGCGGCAGTGGCACGGTCTTTTGCAACAGCCACGCTATTGGCAAAAGAGACAAAAATGAAAAAAAAATCGCAATATAGTTTTAAACGCGCTCGCGGCAGTGACGCGGGCTTTTGCAACAGCCACGCTATTCGACTGCTCTGATAATATACAATGTCAATGCCGTGGGGTTGTCAGTGCGAGAATAGGAATATCCTGAAGTTATTTGCAAACATCTCTATTGTGTTCTAAATATCGTGACTACTTTGATAAAATCTCGTATCTTACCCTGATACTTAAAGTTGAAAGGCAGTAACTCTGTATGCATCCCGTACCACATTTTGTTTTGATTGACAGAACAAGATACGAGTTTTTTTTTTCAAAATAGTGCCGATAGTTATTTTATATATCGTCGTCTAGTACAGTCAAGTGTAATAATATGGGTGTACCTAGACAACTTACTCAAAAATATGTCCCATAGTTCTTAATTCGCTGACATAAGAGCTATGGGACATATTTTTGAGATGATTTGTGCACCCATATTTTTACACTTGGCTGTACCTATAACACAAGCCTAATTGAACGTATTGTAGATCACAAGATCGATTTGTGTAAAATTGTTTCTTAATATTTATTTGTATTTTAATTTTTTACAAGCAGAAACGTCTGCGAACGATGCTATTAACCAATATTATTTCCAATATGACTTGGAACTCCGGTAGCCGTTTAAGAAGTGTAACATTCGTGCAGTAGATGTCGCTAAGGGTCCCCTTGACCTGTAATATGGTGGAAAGATTTGCTGGCTATGGATGTGGTCTTGGTGGCTCAGATGGCAGGGCGCTGGAGCATCGATCCAGAGGCCGTGAGTTCAAGTCTCATCCAAGACAGTAATTTTTCCACTTTTAAATTTATTCTAAGATTTATTTGTATGTCTTAAGTTTAGACCTATCACGGAACAACTGTGTTCCCGGCATTTGGGAGAGGTGTGCGGAGCCCAAGCTAACACGTAGAGACCCTTTTGATACTGATGAGATTTTACCAACGCAAGTAAGTCTCTAAGAAATGAATAGTGAGTGTAATAGGAAATTGAGTTTTTAAACTGTTATTATAAGACTAGTTTTTGTTTATATTTCCATAAATTTAATATTTAACTAAACCTGGCAACACCGGCGCGCCGGCGTGTGACCGTCTCGCCTGCATTGGAGATGTACTGAAGAATGTCCATAAAAAAGGCATTTTCTAATCTACCAACAATTTGAGTTTATACCTAATTCACTAAGATATTAAGTGTAGAATTCAATGGACAGATAAAATCTAATATGTCTAAAGGTTTAAAAGCAAAACGAAGGCCGTTCATTGTTTTGGACTAATTATAGAATACATGTCTATTCTGACCGTTATTTACTTAATGTAGTATAAATAATAAATAAATATTAGGGGACATGTTACAAATATGGAGCATTCCATGAAATTGTCTACCGTTTGTCCCGTACAAACGAAAATTTTCTAAAGATTTGCAGGTATAAGAGTTTCTTTTTCTGTGACAAATGGTTAAAAATATGCACAGAAAAATAATCGGCTGCTTAAATGCCGGAAAAAAAAGTCACAAATGCGTTTGTACAGTCACCAGCAATAATATGTTACACAAGGAAGGCCGCAAAAATATCCGACACGGTCTTATTTGTAGTACAATAAGAGCGCGTCACATATTTTTGCGGCCTTCATTGTGTAACATATTATTGCTGGTGACTGTACGGGACAGCCCGTGGAATGCTCCATATGTGCCAGAAAAGTTCATAAAGGATGACTCACGCTATATAAGTAGTTCGTTTTTTTTAGCATTATAAATAAGGTAAACAATCTTGATGTGTCTTTTTTTAAAAACACGTTTTAAAAATAAGTCACGGCAAATATGTAAATTGTGATCATTTATATTCTTCTGCTTTCATAAGTAATAGTTACTGATTTTTAAAAAGCGTTTTTCAATTAAAAGACATGTCAAGAAAGTCAAGATCGCTTACTTTCTTTCTAATGCTAAAAATCGAACTATAGGCCGGGCCCAGGCGTCCGACATGTCATTTTCTTTGACGGCTGATCGATGATCACGTGGTGCATTCCATAAAAAACGAAGCGCCGGAAGCTCCGGCTTGGCCCCGGCCCGGTCTAGCGTGAGTCATCCTTTAGATAGTGATAGATAGGTGCTTTGGTAAATAGTAGTGTAGTTTGTCAACAAATACCTATGGTTTGCAGTGTTTGCACAGATATACTTAAACGACAAACGCATTTCAGTAACACAAAATTCCATCTAACGAAATTGTTCTATATTATTTAAACTTATCTTGGTGAGGGCATTTATTTGTGTTTATCCAGTGTTTATCACTCATCACTACACCAAAAACAAAGTCCCCTCCACGTCTGTTTGTGTGTTTGTTCACGATAAACTCTAACCCCCTTATTCACAAAACTTTACGGGCCTGATTTAGTTATATTATGTTCCCTTTCTTAGAAATACATCGATACAAAGATGTGCTGAAGCGTCACATGCGGAGATGTGACATTGAACCATCGAACTGGGAGACTTCGGCACAAGATCGGCCGAAGTGGAGGCATACACCATACAGTGAGCACAAAAGTGCAAGCCTTTGAAGAGCAGAGGCGAGTGGAACTCGACGCGAAGCGTGACGAGTTAAAGGCCCGACCACCTGCGGTCATAAACTATAATTTGTCGGTGGGGTGCTCACCTGCGGTGAGTGTGGACGTACATTCACCGCAAAAATAGGCTACGTCAGCCACCTGAGAGCTCACGATCGTCGCTCTCACTAGACTAGCCAGTGCATACTCAGCCGCCGAGGCCGAAACCGGCTAGGACAGGATGATGATGATGAGAAATACATAAGTCAAAATGACAGATAAAGCCAAAAGATTATTAGCTAATTGAGGCTTGTAGTGCGTTTATGAATAAGGGGGTAAAACTACTGAACGGATTTTCATGCGGTTTTCACTTATCAATAGAGTGATTCTTAAGGAAGGTTTAGGTGTATAATTTGTTAACCCGTGCGAAGCCGGGGCGGGCCGCTAGTAGTTCACATTGCCTTGTCAGTGAGACTAGTGATGCCGGTGACAGCAGGGGTGCGTGTTGCCGTGCGTGCGTACGCACAGCCCGCTAGTAGCAGCAATGCTGCAAGCGTGCGCAGTTGAGTCATGCTGGAAAGTTCACATTACCTTGTCAGTGAGACTAGTGATGCCGGTGACAGCAGGGGTGCGGGTTGCCGTGCGTGCGTACGCGCAGCCCGCTAGTAGCAGCAAGGCTGCAAGCGTCCGCAGTTGAGTCATGCTGGAAAAGGATAACTTTTATTAATGCACAGTAATAATCAGATGCAGAAGGCGGTGATCTTGGACACGGCGCGGATAGTCCGCCGGTTCCTCTCTCAGCTTGGGCCTTGCCCCGCTGCTGGCGGCACCCTAGGTTAGGTTTTTGAAGTGAAAACTTCTTTAGCGGCGCTGGGCACTTTTTGAGGTGGGGAAAAAATGATAAACTCGAGACAGCGTAAGGCGATCACGTGACCGTAACGTTTAGATGGCATTTAAATCAATAAAGAAAAACTCAATGACATTACATGTTCTAATCTTGTACGGGTTGAAATACGAGGATCTCACAGTTACATTCTAACTTTATATCACTCTAATATAATTCAATAAAGCTACATCTTGATGAAATCGCTAATAAAAGTGAACTCTAGTACTGGTGAATAAAACGCAAAATATCATGACCAAATATATTTAGATGCGAGGTCTGCAAGGTGACTTTACAATTTCTATTCGAATTTTAAACATGTGCATGTTTAGCGCTGCCAATCATGTGTCATCTCCAATCCTGTTTAACCTATATATTAACGAGTTGATTGAGGGTCTCAGCAGTAAACGTGTCGGCTGTCATATAGGAGACACATGTTTCAATAATATCAGTTATGCGGACGACATGGTCCTGTTGGGACCGTCAATCGACTCGTTGAAGCAACTTGTGAGGATGTGTGAGGGATACGCTCAACAGCACGGCCTTAAATACAATGCCACCAAAAGTGAGCTGCTCATCTTTAAGGCACGAAAATATAATACAAGCACTATGCCTCAGATCGAGCTGGGGGGTGTGTCCCTTAAAATAGTTGACAAGGTCAAATATCTAGGTCATATGCTCACTGTAGAACTAAAAGATGATACAGATATGGAAAGGGAAAGAAGAGCGATGGTTGTAAGAGGCAATATGATCGCCCGCAGGTTTGCACGGTGTAACGAACAGGTGAAACTGACACTCTTTAAAGCTTACTGTCAAACGTTTTACACGTGCAGCCTGTGGGTGAAATTTACGCAGAAGGCCTACAACACAATACGCATACAATATAATAACATCCTCAGGATGCTGTTGAGGCTGCCGAAGCACTGCAGTGCATCTGGCATGTTTGCCGAAGCAAGGGCGGACGACTTTTTTGCTATTAGGCGAAAAAGAATAGCCTCACTGCTGAAACGGGTGCGCGGCAGTGGCAACAGCATGCTGAGGTGTATGGCCGAACGTCTAGACTGCCCGCTAACAAAGTATTGGGTTGAGGTAGTGGTAGGGAGGGACAAGTAGTCCTAATAGTCGGGGTGGTTTTGATTTTAATTTTAGTTTTATTTTTTTGTTCTATATACTTTTATTTTCTCTGCATTGTTTTTATTTTCTTTGTGTACACTAACCTTTAGGCAATTAAGATGAATGTTACTAACACTCATATGGACTTTGATGGTCTGCAATAAACGATTTTTATTTTTTTTTTATTTATTAAACAATTAACGCTACAAATTTGAATTTCGAATTTTAAACAAGCTCACTGACCAGAAATTTCGGAAATAAAGTTTTTCAATAGAAAGGAGGATGGGTCAATTATACATAGTGCTGCAGACATTTTGGACTAGTCATTGAGTTTTCACTTCTGTCGGCACTCCCGGAGTGCAACCCGTTGTTTTTTATGATGTGTTTATGTGTATTTTTTATTGTTTTGTGAATGTTTTTATATTTTACATTATTCGTATTATACGAGTTAATCACCTAGCCTAAGAGTTGAAATAAATAAAGAGATTAAACTGAAATAAATGTCATATACTCATAATACTAAGAAAAAGTGACTAAGATCTCCAGTGCCCCCAGGCTGGAAACGAACCAGCGTCCTCTGCTATTGCGGCAGGTGCCTGTGCCATTCGGCCACCGGGCCACAGCGGCATAGGTCGAATTTTTCCAAGCATATGCACTTCTTACTGAAGGCTTATGGCGCCCCCTGGCCATCCCTAAGGTAGAACAGTATGGTTCGACCTTCTAACTGGATCATATCAGGTGATACCGAGCTAGCGAGAGAAATAGCGCTGCCAATCAATACTATTAGAAGTATTAGAACAAATAAAACATTTTCAGAAAATATGTTAATTTATATAGTAGTGTTTCTACGTGAAATAAAAACAATTTCAAGAAGAATAAAAAGTATTTACGTAACAATCTGATAACTCTGGTCTAAAAATACCATCTCACCCCCCTACTATCCCTCCTCACCCCATTCATAACCCAACTGCCCTCGTAATCCCTACTCACACCATTTTACGGTCCTACATTTGTATGTTGAAGCGGTCGTACACTATTGTCTAAAAGTCTACTTAAACACACCTTTTACAAGCGTCACCTTGAACCACTTGTGTTTACAAACACACACATAAACAGAGCAAATATCTATAAAAACTGTGCGAAGCGGAAACTCATTCATAAGGAAAAGTGTTGCAATCATAAGGTTTGTTAGTCACATAATGACGAGTATATTTATTAGTAAGCTAACCGCTTATTGGTCACTCTGCGATGTCATTTCTTCCTAGGTATTGTAAGGCAAGACTGGTACTGGACTGGTACGTCATTGAGATTTTAAAGTAGGTAGGTATACGTATTGATGGCATTCATAATATAATATGCCAGCAATTGAGGTGTCAAACACTAGGACATTTACCTTAATCCTTAATATAAACAGGATCAGGATTTGACATAAAATACATACATACATATTAGGGGACATCTTACACAGATCAACCTAGCCCCAAACTAAGCAAAGCTTGTACTATGGGTGCTAGAAGACGATATACATACTTATATAGATAAATACATACTTATATACATAGAAAACACCCATGACTCAGGAACAAATATTAGTGTTCATCACACAAATAAATGCCCTTACTGGGATTCGAACCCAGGACCATCGGCTTCGCAGGCAGGGTCACTATCCACTAGGCCAGACCGGTCGTCGATAAAAAAACTTTAAGTGCCAATTTCGGATTGGTCCAATCTCACCGCATTTTACGGTAGGGTAACTTGTTGATCAATGAAACACTAAAAGTTCAAGCCTTTCTGTCTCTGGTGTTTTTAAAGTTATGAGTGTGATATTTCGTATGAAGATAAAAAATTTCGTTGGCTATCATATGGCATTCTTGGTTTCTACTATCTGTAACAGTTCCTGTGTTATAAGCCTTTTTTTGAAAAATGAGTTTTGTTTCATTGTGTACTTGTGCATGTTTTCAATGAAACACTCTGATTTTTACAGTGAAACAAATGTAATAATTATAGTCTACCATGAGACATCGTTAATAAACATTGAAACGGTGTTATAAATAAGTGACATTAATACATATATGCTTCCACTCAATTAATGAGAAAGGAAAGGAGAAAATAGTGGTAGGCTGAAATTAGTTATTTAAAAGGTTTCCGACATATGGAATCATTATAAGATTGCTGAAATATCTAAAAGCGAAAGACTTGTTTCATTGTACACACACCTGAGTTTCATTGTGAATCGAAAATCTGGTCGGCAGGTACGGCAAGCTGTGAAAAAGGCGCCTTTTATGTCCACGGAGCATGATTGCCAACTAGGTAGACGCGGGAGGGTTTTGAGCATCTCCATGCTTGATTTCATACACTTTCTTGCAACATAGTGTTTATACACGACTGTTTCAATGTAAGACATGTGTCCTTAACCTTGCCATCAATGAAACATTCAACATATAAGCCATCCTATCTCAGCCATTCCTAAAGTTAAGTATCTTATATTTTGTCATATGATAGACAAATTATTACCAATTTTCATGGTATTTTAGTTTCACAAATTTAGCACATAGGTTTTAATTATTTAAAAAAATAATGGGTTTGTTTCATTGTGTGCTGGTACTGGTGTTCAGTGAACATCATGTTTCATTGTATACTACATAAAAATGTTTCATTGTGAGACTAGGGGGTGTTTTTTTAATCAATTAATAATAACTGCACCAAAGAGTGAAAGAAATTTAAAAATATTTAGCTCCAAATAAACTTTAATACACATAGAACATAACAAAAACTTAAAAAACGCCAAACTCGAGTCTATATCTTGGTAAAAAATTGCGAAACTTAAATGAAAAAATTTACTTTTGTTGCACGAATTCACAATAATGCTCGTAGCAGCGTGCTCCTTCTCCGAGGCGCGCTCGTGTTTTGGGGAGGTGCTGGGGGTCCCTGAGCCTGCCCTTGCTTGACAGACGGCACTAGCTGGTAACACCTAGTTTCCGAGATATCGCAAAGTTACACTGTGTCCGATTGTTTCAATGTAGAACAACTGACCCTATATGCTTAATATATCTACTGTTTCAATTGTTATTGGTGAGCAATAAAGAATATTTGTAATGTATTGTAGATTTTGTAAGTAGGTAAGTATAAGTATAGCTTCTAATATTATAGCGTCAGCTAGTATGATACATCTCGTTGTGTCTAAGAATCCGCGACCGGCATACAAACGAGTTATCCTTGATACCTATCTCATTCTCGCATGGAGGTTAAAAACTGCAAAATCTTGTAGTTGTTTGCAAACAATTAAACCCAGTTGTAGAAAGACGTAAAATATGTTAATAGTTATTTGTTTTACATGGGGGCAAAGTTGTTGTTTAACCGCTCGTGCTAATATTGATACCCGAGCAAGCGAAGGATTCCAAAATTGAACCAAGAGCGTAGCGAGTGGTTCGAAAATGGAATCTTGAGCGTTGCGAGGGTTTCAAAGCACGAGGGTTAAACAAAATTTGCCCCCGAGTGAAACACAAAATTTTTCACCACACTAACCCGAAGCAAATATTAAATGTAAAATATCATACAAAATCAAACCAAATCAAATCCAAATGAATGTTATTGAATATTTATCATCCAAAATCATCATTTAAAAGTCAATTCTACCAGCATAAGACAACAACTCAAAATTTGCATTTGATTGCTTTGGCCCACATGTGATTAAAATGCAACTTTGCTATCAGTTTTTGAAGTGCGAAATAAGCCTTTCCGAACTTGTGCACTGTTAAAAATTATGTAATTTTACATGCAAAAAAATTACATAATCCTTTAAAATTCCCGAATAATCTGGGAAATTTACGGAAAAATATGACATTTTACGTAATTCTCGTAAAAATTTACGAGAATTACGTAAAATGTCATATTTTTCCGTAAATTTCCCAGATTTTTCGGGAATTTTAAAGGATTATGTAATTTTTTTGCATGTAAAATTACATAATTTTTAACAGTGTGTGGTGAAAAATAATTTAAACGGGTCACTCAAGCACAACATTTTTGGTCTAATTTTATTTTCAAATAGGGATGGATTTTTCATGTAAGTTCGGTATTTATTACCTAAACACTTTATTGCGCAAAATAAGTATATAGCAAGTACATATACATACATAGGTGATATGTACAATCTAAAAGTTAGTAATATTAGGTGCCTATCAACTCTCATACATACATACATCACTGGCTCAGTGACCCAAAGAGGATCTTGGCCTCTGACACAAGAGAGCGCCACTCTGCCCTATTCTGCGCCACTTCACGCCAGTTGGGTATTCCGAGGGCGGACAGGTCTTTTTGGGCTTCGTCACTCCAGCGGTATCTGGGACGCCTCGACGGACGTTTTCCGCCCGGGTGCCCCACATTCGCTCTTCTCACAGCACGATCCTCCCCCATCCTCTCCATGTGACCGAGCCAGCGGAGTCGTGTGGCTTTGATCTCGCCAATTATATTGGGCATCGCAACACCCTCCTCTAGCTCCCTATTTTTCCTTCGCCTCCAAGTCCCATCTTCCTCTCTGATAGGCCCCAGAATCTTCCGCCAGATTTTCCTCTCCGCCACTAAGAGCTTGCTCTCTTCTTTCTGAGTCAGCGTCCAAGCTTCACACCCATACATCAAAATTGGTCTAATTACAGTCTTGTAGACTCGAATCTTGGTCGGTCTACTGATCAGCTTGGACACTAAGACTCGATGGAGCGCTGCCGAGCATCTTAGGGCGTTTTGGACTCTCAATAATTTCAAATTAATTAATGTTTCTAGATACACGTTCATTGTCAATTAAAAGTTATTTATCAGGAAAAACTAAATTAAAATAATTAATGAATCACATAATGTTAATTTCTAAGTAATGCATAATAATAGAATTTCGTAGCGAAGTGATTCAAGTAAATAATTCACAATTTGCATAGCGATGTGACCTTTGTCTTATTATCACAATAGGTTATTGGATTGTACAAATAATTAAATAAGCTTTGTTCGAAACTATTTTAGGAATTGGCTTTGTCGGTGACTTGTTACCAATATATCGTGGTAAAAAGAGTAGTTAAAAAAAAACAACGTATTGCACTCCGGGAGTGCCGGCAGAAGTGAAAACTCAATGACATTGTAACAGTTTTTCGATCAGGTCACGTGTCCGTCTTACGAATTTTCAATCTGTCGAATCTGTCGGTCACGTGACCTGTCGCGAGTTTAACATTTTTTCCCCACCACAAAAACTGCACAGCGCCGCTAAAGAAGTTCTCACTTCAAAAATCTCGTGTAAATAAAATTATAAAGGTGCACATACACGGCGTGCATATGTAATTGTTAGGTTGGTGTGTGTAGGTAAATATATGTTTCAAGCTCTCAACTGAACGAATCAAAACAAACGAGTTTGTGGTGTTGTGATTTGGATATGACACACAAGAAATTCAAAACTTATACTTCCGATTTTTCAGCCTTCCATAAACTGTTAAGGCCCCAGTACACAATGGGCCATCGCCGGCCACTCCAAGGGACGCATTTATGCGTTAGAGGGAGCAAGTGGTATTGCTATCTCATTCTACCGCATGGCTGCGTCCCTTGGAGTGGCCGGCGATGGCCCATTGTGTACTGGGGCCTTTACGTGAGACCTTAAAGCATTTAATAACCGGAGTCGCCTTTAAGAGCTTACTCCTCTGCCGAAATCCTTGCACAATTGTGCAAACTTTTGTTTGGACCATAGAATAAAGAAGTAACGAAGAAAAGTAACTCAGTACATTGCTACACGGCTCACGTAAATCGCGTTATCTTCGCCGGTACCTCGAATGTCTTCGCGTTATTTTTAGATGGCGTTGTTATCAATAAATAATAGTGACATCTAGTGAGGTAGCAATGAATTACACCGTCAAGTAACCATATCTAAGAATTGATTTAATATTTTGACATCTGCGCCACTTCAGTTTTGGTCGAGAGGTTTGAGTATTTGACTTGCAATTCTGAGTACTCGGGTTCGAGACCCAGCTCCGGTGGCACTTTTTTATTTTATTTTACATTTTATTTTACATTATCCGAAAAATTTTAATCAAACATTTTTTTTTAATGTATCATACAATTCATGAAGTAAACATTGTTACATCCATAAATGTCTCTGAAAAGACCCCTACATATTAAAAATTATAAAAAAATCAAAAACATCCTATAGGTATATGTAAAAAACATAATTAATAAAAATATCTTTGTATTTAACGCCATGTATTTATAATGTGAGAGCGTTTGTTCTACAGTGTAATGTATAGTGAGAGATACCATGGTATCTGCCACTATACATTACATTTTGTATCTCAATGAGATACAAAAGATATACCTACAATACTCAAAAGTATGTTTTCCCGAAATGAAAGCAATAATAATCTTATGTTAATTTGTGCTCATATATCATATTAAAACAAGGAGTCCTTGGACCTAGAATATACTTACCGATAGGTATGTAATATGTTTCTCTCAAATAGTTAATATTAGTTGTTCCTGATTTATAGATTTTTCTTAGTGATGCAACGAATAATACTTATTACAAATAGAATCTAGATATTTACCTATCATTGAGATATGTTGAGATACAAACTTAAAATTGCAGTTGTCCCCTGGACACCAACCTCATTTTCCTTCACTTTAGTTTCGAAAAAAACTCCCTTACTTTAGTTGGGTTTTGTATGAAATATTTGACACAACCAAACTTATGTTTTGAATGCGTTGACTTAAAATTTAAACTCCCCTCTTGGTGCTAACGTCAGAAACTAGAATACCTACTCGTAACGCTATGGCTTTTCATGTAAAACTTTATTTAGGCTTATTCTGTTTATTTCATATTTTTACAGCCTACGCCAACACACTTACAAGAAATTAAAATTTTAAATTACAAAGAATACTTTTTAAACTACAAACACAACCCCCTTGTCAGTAAATAAACGCATACATTTTTAAAATTTGCTGCCTTTTTCTATTGACAATGTTGGTGTACCAGAGTATAAATGTGGCTTTCCATCAGAGAAGGGTCCTTATGGTTCATGTACATTTGTACAATAAGGACCTTTTTATCAGAATTTCAGTTAAAATTTCAGATGGAAAGGACCTTATTGTACTTGAACCATAAGGACCCTTCTGTGATGGAAAGCCACATATTACAAATTATAGTTACAGCAAATAGGATCCTGTTGTCAACTATCATTGAACACAGAACACAGTTGTGGCAATTCAGCAAATATAATGAAGGTGGGTAGACAAAAATAAAGCATGGATTGAAATAAGGATAAAATTTATTAATGGGTATTAATAACTAATTAAAAATTTTTCATTGCATCGATCTGCATCCATTGAAGCAGGAATTGACAATTTCATGTTTCTCCTCTTAGTCCATATAAATTATATTTTGTCACTTCATTTTTTCAGATATAATACATTGTTGTTGTTGATTGTTCAACGGCAACCCGTAGGTGTGTAGGGCCTCCACAACATCCTTCCACGCTTTTCTGTCTCGAGCATCCATCTTGGCCTCGTTCCAGCTCAGTCAGATATAATACATTGACCAGTAGTAACTCTATCCATTGGTTAGCAGGCGTACGATGTTTAACGACATGTTTCCCCTTCTAAATTTAAAAAATATTTCCAATTGTTCGCTTTTCGGGTGATAGGAGCTAGAATGGGAGCACCTGAAATCAAAAAAATAATTTGTTGCATACAAAAATATTTTAAAGATACAATTCTGACCAGGGACCGATACCAGTATATTTTTCATACAAATTAACGGGTATTCAATTTCGGTATGACGGTTGTTTATGTATATTTTTGATTCCTGATTCTATTCACTATATTTTTGCATTTAATTTAGCTATCTTATCAATCACTATCCTTACCTAAATACTATTCTAAAATAAATAAAAAATACTGTGAATGCTATGTGATATTTTATTATTAGTTATACCGGATACCGGTAACGGTCCCTAATTTTTACAAAATTTTTTGGAAGGAAAGCAAGCATTCATCATAAAAATCATTATGTTTTCAAAATAAAGTCCGTAACTTGAGTGTTTAGAACTACATCTGTATTTTCTAATAATTGTTACTTTTCAAAAAATAATAAAACAACCTTATATTAAGACCTTTCTGTTGGTAAAACTAGATTATATTAACAACTTACATAGATTCAGTAAAATGTTACTGAGGATTATCTTACATGGTTTGAAATTAAGAACTGGAAAACTTATAGTTACAGAATAATTATACTCTTATTTTACTAATAACTGAGCAACCAATAGATTACATAACCAATAAATTCCGTTCACTAAAGTAAAACCAGCCATGAGTGATTTGCTTCATTATTTTCGACAGTAAATAATGTCAAAGCACCACTCAAGTTTACATAGGTACCTAATAGTTCAGTGAAATTAGCTAAAATTACGGCATAATTAATAGAAGACTTTTTTTAATTGGGATATGTACGTTGTCGACCGAGGTTATTTTTCATCAACCCTCCCCTCCCCTCCCCCCTCTGCGTCACCCCCCCACACCCCCGCAAAGGGTCCAAAACATAGTTTTTCTCAATTTTTAAGAAAACCGTTCAAGATACAGAAAAAGGATGTAGGAACGAAGTGATCCTTATTAAATTTTCTACTTATCTCTTATACACACTATATTGCTATCACTTATAGTTTTTGCGCAATACGTCACGGAAGATGCTATTTTTAGCATTTTCAGTGTTTTTTTTCTTCTAATGACTTTTCTCAAATAACACTTACGATATCTTTCACGCTTTTAGGGTTCCGTACCTCAAAAGGAAAAACCGGAACCCTTATAAGATCACTCGTGCGTCTGTCTGTCTGTCCGACCATTCCTCCCCCCCCCCCTTTATCTCTGAAACTACTGGGCCTAAAATTTTGAAAAAATACACAAAATAGTACTTTACCTATAGATAATAGGAAAACCTATTAGAAATGTGCAGTCAAGCGTGAGTCGGACTTATGTACGGAACCCTTGGAACGCGAGTTCGACTCGCACTTGACTGGTTTTTTTTATTTAAGTAAATAGTTAATATGTTATTTAAAATGGGTATTATTTATTGAAAGAGTTTGTGTATCTGGGAACCTTGTTCACTAGGGACGGTAAGCATTGATAAAGACATTGAAAGGAGAGTGAATGCTGGAAATCGTGTGAATGGGGCACTTAACGCTTTAATGAGCAGCCAGAAGGTGTCGCAAAAAGCACGGTTGGCTGTTCATAGAGGGGTGTTGGTGCCTACACTTATGTATGGTAGCGAAAGTTGGGTATGGCAGAAGAGGCATCAGAGCCAAGTGAATGCAGTGGAAATGAGAGCGCTGAGAAGTGTGTGTGGTGTGAGATTGCAAGATAGAATTAGGAACAGTGTGATAAGGGAAAAGTGTGGACTGAATGTTGATGTAGTGACTAAAATTGAGAAAGGTATTTTGAGATGATTTGGACATGTGGAAAGAATGAGTGAAAGAAGGCCAACAAAGAGAGTGTATAAGGGAGAAGTGGAAGTGGGAGTTGGAAGGGGTCGACCTCGGCGGATTTTCTCTGATCAGATCGGGGAAATCCTGAAGAAAGGCCAGGTCAACAGCACCCTAAACCGGCGAGCGTGTATGCGTGCGTGAATGTAATGAAAATGAAGGAAGCGAAAGAGGTATGACAGGATCGTAGCAAGTGGAAAACCGTGGTCTCTGCCTACTCCTCCGGGAAATAGGCGTGATTATATGAATGTATGTGTTATTTATTATTAAACTACTTCATTTGACGATCCTATGCCATTTTTAAAATACATCGCCTTCAAATATTTTCAATGTCAGCTAATATCGTTATTAACCACTTGTCTGTATATGAAACGGATCCTGACCGAAATTTATAGGTACAGCACAACCGAGGGTGAACCCACGATTTTTGATCACCACACACATCTTCTTCCTCGCGTTAGTTGTCGCTTTTCGGTGAAGGAAAACATCTTGAGGAAACATCCCAGTAATCCCAGTAAGGCCTAGTTTCCCCTCTGGGTTGGAAGGTCAGATGGCAGTCGCTTTCGTAAAAACTAGTGTCTACGTCAAATCATCAGATTAGTTGCCAGCGGACCCCAGGCTCCCATGAGCTGTGGCAAAATGCCGGGAACAACGCGAAGAAGATGATGAACTTTTCATGTGTGTGGTGGTCAAAAATCGTGAGTTCACCCTCGTTTGTGTTGTATAAAATTCGTTCAGCGGGCGCAGCACGGTTCCATTTTTATCGCCTATCACTATGCGCGTCCCTTTCGCACTTACATACTTGTTAGCGCGTAACAGGTGAGGCAACATAGAGGTACAATAATTTATTATTTTTTTATTTTATTATTTTAATCATTTTTAATAATTTATTGTTTTATTATTGTGTACGTAATTTTAATTATTTTAATTTAATATGGATCATCTGTTATCTGCAATAAAGAATTAAACAAACAAAATAATAGAGAGGAAACGGGGGAGGGGCCAAATGACCGAACGAGATACACTTATAGAACTTTCAGTAGGAGTAGCAAGAAAGCGGTAATATTGCTTGTCCTTGTCACAGTCTCACTTTTGTTTGTTCCCCACCATAAATTTAGTATGGGTTATGGTGGGCAACAAATAAAAAATTTCATTTCATTTCATTTCAATAACCCGACCGAAATACGTAGATTATTGTTTTTGGTATATTGTCAGGAATGTTAAAACGTGTTTTTAATATTGTCGCATTGCGTATATTTTGTCCCTCACGGAGGCACGCGCACACCACTTCTATAGGCTACCTTCTATGTAAGGCAAGCTATAAAAATGCGACTGTGCGATCTGTTTCACAGTCAAGTGGTTAATAGTAACGATGTTCGGTGAGCTTAAAAATGTTTGAAGACTATGTATGTTCAAAATGGCATAGCATCGTCAAATGAAGGAGTTTAATAATAAATAATACACCATTTTAAAGAACATATTAACTATTTATTTAAATTAAACAAAATTTGGCGATATCGTAAGTATATTTTGAGAAAAGTTATCTTACAAAAGAAAAAAACGAAAATTCTAAAAAAATTGCATACATGGTGACAGATTTCACAAAAACTATAAGTGATAGCACTATAGTGTGTATAAGAGATAAATAGCAAATTAACTAAGGATCACTTCGTTCCTACACACTTTTTCTATATCTTGAACGGTTTTCTTAAAAATTTAGAAAAACCGCGTTTCGGGCCCTTTGCGGGGGTGTGGGGGGGTGACGCAGAGGGGGGAGGGTTAGGGAGGGTTGATGAAAAATAACTTCGGTCCATAACGTACATATCCCAAATGAAAAAAGTCTTCTATTAATTATGCCAAGTTTTCCATATATTTTTTTCCAGAAGCAACGTACTATAACCTTGTTCGCGGTCGTTAGTTCGGGATTGACAAGAGGTTAAAATAAAAAAGTTATATGTATAGAGCGTTGAATATGTTAAAATGTTTCAGTAGTTTACATTAAATAACCTTTAATAAACTTACCTGATGCATATTATTAATCCATTGCAGGCAATATTCATCACTGATTGGCAAACACCCTCTCCTCAGGTTTGTTTGACCTGCTTTAGTTTAATTCTGATGGTACTTCAGGAATCCACAGGAATTCAGTACCTATTGTGAACTACATTTCGAATAATATCAAATACCGAACCGAACTAAATTTAACACATGAAATTAAAAAAAAATCATAATGATGTTATAAACATAAACAGACGCTACGCGGTAGGCGGCCGTCGACGACATGGTCCCGAGGGCCTATCGCGACCCATTACGACATGTTGCCTCCCTGTCACACTTAAGTACGAATTTATAGCGACAGAGAGGCAACACGTCGAACGTGGTTCGCGGTAGGCCCTCTGACAGTTTATTTTTAGTGTTGCCATTGATTTTTTTAGTCTCCCTAAATATATCTGTCATGTCATTATTGTTTCTGCTTTTAATTGCACATGTTAATGGATCAAATAAAAAAATTATGTCCAAAAAGACTTTTTAAATATAAATCTACTATAATGTTTGAATTTTAAAATACATGCGTAAAATTTCCAGTCGTTTTTTAAGAAGCAGCATTATAACAACACCCCGAAGTAGGGTACTGTTTTAATAGAATTACAACCCGTACTTGGTACAGTTTCTATTTACGCAGTTGGTTCCCGAGTGAACATAATTTGTAATTTAAATACATGCGTCCATTCTAGCAACAGCCTAAAAACTAAGTATATTTTTTGTAGAACATTTTATTAGAAATACAATAATACGTTGTTGTTATTTATATTAGCTAAGGTATACTTAATTTATTTTACCGTGGTCATAATAAGAATTTGAAACGGAACGTTATGCGAACACAATCTTGATAATAAATTTGTGTGTATCTGAAATTCTGAACCACGCGGCGTTGCCAAATCGCAATGACCGCCAAACCACTGACTAGACAACGTCGCATCCTGTCGTTGCATTGTGTACCTACTCATTATTCGAGTTAGTGTAGTGTCAGGTTGCCATTTCAATGAACCAAAAAATAAATAAAAATATTCCTTTAGTCTAGTTCATGTTCTAGTCTAGTTTTGTATAATTAATGAGTAGAGCTAAATAATTTGTTCAAAATACTGTAATGGTTGATTTATATAGCTAAAATTCTTCAATTATGCAGAGTCTATGCGAAAACCCTACGACTCATCTCCTTCCACACAGGCTCTAGTACCTAATGAAATGTTCAAATAGACTTTCCAGAATTGAAATTTGTAATGTAGGCAACATAAGCTGAGAAATTTAAACAATCCCATCCACATAAAATTAATTGTCGCCGTTGTGATTTTCAACCGTAGATGAACGGTGTCAAGTCATTTATTGTATGTTGTATGTGTTTTGGAAACTGTAAAAAAGAAGTTTGAAGTATAAAAATGTAGTTTTTTAGCAATATTTATTTTTAATCGGAATCCGTGCCTGTATATAAATTTTAGGTTTCTCTTTTTTTTCGTCAATATGGCAACTTTGTTTAGCATACACTGGCACGCACTGGTGTGCACCTTGCACACGCGCCACCTACCGGAATACGACGTTCGTTATTTAGTCATTTAACTTACAAAAAAAGGTTCCATCAATTCAAGCTGATTCAAGTAGCCGACTGGTAAAAATTGCCTTAAATGATTTTCCAATTTTAGGTGTTATAAAGTGATAATTTTGTACGATTAAGTTTCATATTTATAAATATTACGAATTGGGTTATTTAAGTGAAACAATGTGGCGAATTCATCAATATTATTTTTCATGAGTGTATAGTAATGCCATCTATGCTTTGATTAGTCAAACATGTGAGTGTGACTATGGAGTTCCTTCTCTTTCTTTACTTATTACTTTATGGTTTGGACTGACGTTTATCTGACATGGCAATTTGTACGTTACGTACAAATCATGTAAAATAGCCATACTTTTGACGTGCCCCTCCCCCGCAAAAATTGGCAGACTGTTTTGTACAGAAAATGTCAGCCAAGGCGTCTCCAGTTACTAAATACTCAAAGCGTGAGACATTTGACAAAATCTGCTGCCATCGTCTGTACAGTGAGCATCAAAAGTAACGTATCAGACAATGCGTTAAAAGTATCTACCACATTCTGATATCTTAATAAAAAGATCTGGTCACAAATTAATCCGGCAGCTTTCTAAAAAAAATATCGAGGTCACCGGGGACCGTAGGGCTGGCTCGTTCCTCGCGCAACGGATCGGCATAGCCATCCAAAGGGGGTACGAAGCCAGCCTTATGGGAACCCTTCCACAGGGATCGGACCTGGGTGATCTAGCCTAATATATACATATTGGGCTAGGTCACCCATGTTATGTTTTATTTATTTTTTAGGTATTAGTTTTAGTTTTGTAGGTAGTTTTAATTTTAGGTTACCTTTTATTGTAAGTTTGATATTAATTATGTTTATGATTTTAAATAAAAAATAAAATAAAAAGATATATGCCTCTAGACATATATAGAACAAATAACGTTGGAGATTCGTTGGACCTTTCTACGCAAATTGTTGAGATGTATTACTAATTGGAATAGTATTCGAGGGTAGCAGATACAACTGATGCTGACTACGTCTTCTACATAATAAAACAAATGGCATAGCCACAAAAATACCTCAATTATGTTAAGTTCAATACATACTTTATAGACTGTCGATCGGACTGATGTTAAGGACATTTTCATTAAAATTGTACTATTAACGGGTAGTTAGTAACTGGCTGATTGAACGGCATTCAATGTCAAACTCATACGCTTCGTCGCAAAATTGAAACTGACAGACGCACTTGATTCAAATATTAACGGAAACTATTCTTAACTAATAAAAAATAGTAATTCTTTTTTTAACCTGCCATACGGTATCTAGTTAATATAACATTCAACAGTAATATTACAAAATTTAGTTAAATAAACAAGACAGCACAGGTACACCATGACTGTTATGCCAATTTTGAAGAAATACGTAGGTAAATATTTAGTAAAAAGGTACTTTGAAAAGTACGCAAGGTCTTAAAAATCGAAATGTACCTACCTAATATAAAAAGTACTTGTATGTAAGAACTTGGAAGAAATGAACTTTATTTCTAAAATAAAAACAGCACAGGTAATCGCCACTCTAAGGTCAATACCCTATGTGCTTTAAAAAGTACGCTAGGCCTCAAAAACTAAAAAGTCGTTAAAAACAGCACAGGTAATCGCCACTCTAAGGTCAATACCCTATGTGCTTTAAAAAGTACGCTAAGTCTCAAAAATCGAAATAGTAAACAGTACTTACATAGTACGTTGATAAAACTGGGCTTGAAACAGTACAGTATAAAAGTAGTACCACCGCTAACACTATTATCTGTCCTTCGGTGAACCTTATGCTTTTTGTAATAAGGTCCACCTACAGTTAAGAGTGTTGCTGTATGTATAAACAAAATTTATGTGTCTAAAATAAACAACAATTTTAAGATGCGTATGTCCTTTTAAAAGCACATAAAGTAGGACTCGAGAATCGAAAAAGTAAAAAGTACTTACATTGAAAGTACGTTGGAAGAACTGGGTTCGAATCCGCGCATGCGCTGTGGAGGTGCGCGCGCGACTGATCTTATATAAGTGGCAGTTGACTTCTTGAACCGGTGTCCGTCGCACAGTGACCGATTATAGCAGTATGGCAATCTCACCTGGGGGGCCTAGCCAGGATAAAAATCGTTGTTAGAAAACGCCAGTCAAATTTAAATAATGGTTGGAAGTAGCCACGTAACTTTTCATACTTGGTAGTTTTCGTGGTTTGCTTTTCGTTTGGCTTTTGTCGATGGGCGATTGTCATCTTAAAGGATGACTCACGTTAGACCGGGCCGTGTCCGGGCCGGAGGTTCCGGGGCTTACTTTTCTATGACATGACAGGTGATTACGTGATGCTTTTCATAGAAAACGATGCGCCGGAAGCTCCGGCCCGGACACGGCCCGGTCTAACGTGAGTCATCCTTAATCCTTTCCGAAAAGCCTAATTCTTCCAAAAATTTCGTATTAACTAGCTGAATAATAACTTTAGATAGCAAAGCAAGATTAGCAAATTTCAATCTACCCTAAATATTTGATAACATAGTACAGGGTGATTCATGAGACGTGAGCAGGACTAATCCTGCACACTCAGTAACTGATAATTGATCGATCACCGTCGTATTTAGGTGAAACAACCACACTTTTTCCTACTTTTTAACTTTTTGGTGAGGGCAAATTTAATTCTCTACAATCATGGTCATCCTACAATACCTAATCAATAAACATAAAACCTCTTTAACCGTAATGACAGCATTTTGATTAAGAAGAAACAAACTGTCAAACTTGAGTGAGATATAGACGTGTGCACCGCGCCGGCGCGCCGCCGCCGCCGGGCTTTTTTGCCACGCCGCCGCCGCCGATAAATGATCGGCGTGAAATCGGCGTGTCCTTGAGTGTCGTTAATTACCTATTCCAACTTGGTTTTTGGATTACAATCTGGATTTTTTTCATTATATTGTAACAGTTGTCAAATTTATACCAATTATTTATAGAATGAAACAGAATTAAAGTTACTTTAAACAGTTTAAACTGAGTAATCGTCATTATTCAGCGTCGAGAAAGATGAGGGAACGATATATGAAGTAAGTTTTCCTATTAATTGTGAATTCACTTTCAACTCTTAATTTGAATTTTTGAATGAAAAACATTGAAATGGCGGCTCTTTTGATGAAAACTGAAGATGAAAATTCTAGAGAGGTCTTAACATCAACCATTTCAAGACCAAAGTAATGGTAGTAAACAGAGCAAACATGCTCCCAGTTACCGACGCACTCGGCGATTACAGAAAAGCTAGCTAGTATATGTTGGGATGATAACCAGTGCCGGTGGTTGCACCGCCGAGATACGCCGCAGAGCTGGCATGGCTAAGAGTACTATGGCTAACTTGGACAAGATCTGGAAGAACAGAGGTATTCGACGTGCAACTATATAAAGTGCGCTTGGTACGAGCTCTCGTCTTTTCAATATTCCAGTATGGTGCCGCAAAGTGGAGTGGAGCCTCAAAAAGTGTGCCGTGCAAAGGTACTTTTGAGATGTGATGTTGACGAAGACTGCTGCTTCTACCTATGGCCCGGGAAGTAGTGTCATAAGGTGCAAATTTTGGTATCGGATGAATTCACTTAGCACAGATGTAATATACGTAAAGCTAAGCTAATTGAGCCCGGTAGACATCCGCCACCCCCTGGCAGGTAGGCAGAGGAGGCAGTCAAAGTAATTTGTAATGGATTCAAGCTTTCAACTCCTTTTTAACGCCGTTAGAGGATGAATTTTTAAAAACGCTGAAATCAGTTTTCTTGTATTCTAATAATATGCGCATATAAAAAGTTTCAAGCCCCACACTCGAAAAAAATTTCGATATCCATACAAATTATCAACCCCTATTTCGCCACCTTTGGGGATGAATTTTCAAAAACGCTGAAATTAGTTTTCTTGAATTTCAATAATATATCTTTTAACGAAGTTTGAAATTCCTAGCTTAAAATAAAGCATGAACCCCATACAAACTTTCATCCCCTTTTTAACCCCCTTAGGGGTAGAATTTTTCAAAATCGCTTCTTATCTCTTGTACACATTATAAATGTAACTTGGTGTGCAAATTTGAACTCTCTAGCATTTGTAGTTTCGGCTGATAATAGTAATAGTTAAATAATAAAATAGCAAACCAATTTTGATTTGTTCGTCAATATTTTTTTTTTCTATTAAACTGTACATTAAATGTCTCAAAAATGAATTCTTCATGCCCGATATATATGGAAATGATATCAAACTCGAGGCGGTAGGGTACATAGAAGCCGATATGCGGCGTGTAACTTTGGATGCCCCCCCGGCCTACCCACCAGGGGGTGGCGGATGGCTACCGGGCTGGATTGGCTTAGCTTTACCTATACTACATCTGTGCCAAGTGAATTCATCCGATACCAAAAACGTCTCATACATTGGGTGACACTACTTCCCTCACTACTAGGACAGCTAGAAGAACAAACCCCATAATTCTTAGAGAGAATATTGCCACTCGGCTCTCCATGGGCGAGCCCTTAGATTCTTCGGACATAATTATTATGCGGTTTCCAACGCATGAATGGATGAATGGATGAATGAATGAATGAATGGCGAATGGCAAACATGCTCGGAGTGGAGCATGTGTGAGATGGTCAAACGTTGTGAAGAAGTGTATAGATGTGCAGTCCACACGGCTTATGACCGCACGAAATGGAGACAAATTACATGTCGTGATCCTCAGCAATGCTCAAACGCAAAAAAGCAATGAAAAAACGAGAAAGAAGAAGATACATCTCATGCAATGAGCCTGGTGCTTGTACGACAGGAAAACCATTAAAGGGAAGACATAATAGCAGTCCGTCGTATGTCTAGCAAATTTCAAGGATATCTGATATATTATTTTGTTAAAGTACGTCATTTTAATACGATAACTTATGGAAAGCATAAAAAAACGGAGAGTTACAGATCGGATCGTAGGTCATTGGGACCAGCTGACCGCTTACAGCAAGCCAGTTACTAGGGAAATCAAGTTATTATACCTATCCTATATTAATTTACAAACTCTATTTTACTCACAGCGTATTCATAACTATACGTAGATTACGTAATTCACTTACCAGCAACCTGAATTGATCAAATTTTCAAGAAAAACAACAATTTAATGATTTTTCTTAAGGAACCTAAAAGTCAAGGTCACGCCGATTTCACGCCGAAAACACTCCGCCGCCGCCGATTTTTTGGCAAACGCCGCCGCCGATCATTTATAATCGGCGCACACGTCTAGTGAGATACGAGTTTTCAAAAGTAACCAGACCGTGATGACAGTGATGATATTTCTAATTTTAGGGTGACCATGCATGTCGTAAATAAATTAATAACTTTTTTTTTCAACACGACTAGAAAATTAACGTTAAACTCACTAATACTAATTCGAAACAGTTGCTTATAATTTACGAAATGCGCAGTGTTAGTCCTGCTCACGTCTCCTGAATCACCCTGTATACACATACCCATACTGAGGAAACTCCGGAAAATATTTTTTCCGTTGGGTATATAAAATACATTTATATAAAATTTGGAGTATTTTTGATGTTTCACTGATACCTGACAAATTTGTTACGCTTTGAGCAGTAAAGTTCGTTTTTAGGGTTCCATACCCAAAGGGTAAAAACGGGACCCTATTACTAGGACTCCGCTGTCCCTCTGTCCGTCTGTCTGTCCGTCCGTCTGTCCGTCGGTCACCAGGCTGTATCTCATGAACCGTGATAGCTAGACAGTTGAAATTTTCACATACGTATTTCTGTTGCCGATATGACAACAAATACTAAAAACAAAATAAAATAAATATTTAAGTTGCGTAATGGTACGGAACTCTACATGCGCGAGTTCGAATCGCACTTGGCCGGTTTTTTTTTGTTTTAGTTTAGACGTGTTTAATGAAAAATACCTACTGCAATTGGTTTCAACAAAATTAACAAATTGAAACTAAAATACTCCATTACCATAGTAATTGTTCCTACTGTGAATCACCTTAGGGCCCCTTGCACCATTCCACTAACCCGGGGTTAACCGGTTAAACCTGGAGTTACCATGGTTACCAGTACAATTTGACACTGGTTTAACCGGTTAATCCCGGGTTAGAGCGGTTTCGCACAACGTCCGATCCGAATCCGATCCGAACCCGTTAAAATATGGTCCGTAGTAGCCGTAGAACTATTTCTATGGTAAGTTACGCACTAGAATTCTAGAATCTTCTTCTTCGACCTAGCGTTTTCCCGGCCTAGCGCAAGGGTCCGCAGACTAGAATTCTAGAATGACGGAAAGAAATCGGATGACAGAGATCGGATCTAGTGCGTAACTTATCATAGAAATAGTTCTACGGCTACTACGGACCATATTTTCACGGGTTCGGATCGGATTCGGATCGGACGTAGTGCGAAACCGCTGTTAGTGGGATGGTCCCCCCATCCCACTAACCCGGCCCCATGTAGCCCCGTGTGGCGTCGTGCTATTCACGATGGTCAATCCAAGCACGTCGATGCCTGGTTTTCCTTATTAAAAGAAAAACGCATGAGGCGCCACGAGCAGGCCTCCAACCCCCGCCCACCTGGGGGAGCATACACCTGCTGCGTGTGTGGCCGAGGGATCCTCTCTCGTATAGGGCTTTACAGCCACGAACGCGTCGTAACCTGGATGCTGCTTAAAACATCTGACACAGATGCTAAAGGCCTATTAGTGGGATGGTGCGTGTGGCGCTTAGTGTGCGTTTGCGTACTGTTATATAAAAGTTTACTGTGTCAATCAGTAACAGTATGGCGTAAGTGTTTAGCGGTCATGTTATCAACTTGAACCCGCTGAAGTTCTGATTACTACGAAACCGATATCATTATTGTTGAACAACAGTTTTAATTTATTTATATTCGCTTAATTAATCACAACAAATGTAGGAAAAACAAATAATTTGCGAGTACTTAATAAGTGACTGTGGGCATTGGAGGGTCTGCCATCTTGCGGCAAAAATCGGGAACTTAAACTTTCTCTTTAAATCCAATTAAGGCGTAATTAGAGTAACAGAGGAAGATGCTCGCAATTTGCGAACTGCGGTCACAGAATAATGAATAGTACTACCGTACAGAAAGGAATCTTCCTACAAAAACGAAGTTTGACAGCGGTTCAGGGTCGAATCATGCTGTCCGTTTCTAATATATGGCACTATCCCTTTCGGCTATTTAGGGTTGTCAAAAATCAAGTGATTATCTTATCTGTGGTCGTGCACGCAAAAGGAAGTCAAGTGGTGCCAACCCTAATAATTGCTCGGAGCAATGCTGAGCCGAGCGGAGCCGAGTTTGCCCGAAGTCAGGAGTTTCGCACCCCTGCTGCGGTGTTCGCGTTAGGCCCTCACAAATGCTGCACTCTGTGATTTATGGTATTGCCAAAAGATGGGGGTAGTATGTAGTAGTAAACACTTTATTGCACAAAACAAGTACATAACATAGATAGAATACAGTAAATGTGTACAAAGGCGAACTTATCCCGTTAAGGGATCTCTTCCAGCTAACCTTTAAGTAACTGAGAGATACATATGAAATGGTAGTCAAACTAAGATAAAATGTACATGACGGCGAGCCTTAAAAGAAGTAGAGTAAAGAGGGTATGTCAAATTGAATGCAAGATTTATGCGAAATTATGATTTTCTAGAATTTGGTGAAGTATTTAATTTACTTCAGATATATTTTCTGGTGGTCTTTGGCTACGACCTAAGTAGTTCAGATATATGTGTAATGTATGGAAATAAAAATAAAACTACTTTAGGTACCTCTCGTTACATTACTCTAAATCGCTTACTAAAACTATAAGGGCTCCGTAGTCAAAAGGAAATATAAAAACATAATTAAGTACCTAATACTTTTTTTTTTCGTATTTTGAATATTTAATAGAGATAAATATTCATTTACATATTTAAGAATGTAATTACTATTATAAAAAAAAAAACATTAAAACTAACTATTATGAATTAAAAATCTAAAAACTAAACTAAAATTAAAATAATTTATAAATATTTAAGTATTAGGGGCTATTCATAAATTACGTCATTTCAAATTAGGGGGGGGGGGGGTCTGGACATCGGATGACGGTAGCATGAAGTAGGAGGAAATGGGGTCATTTGAAGCATGATTTTTGGATGATTATAGGGGGGGGGGGGGGGGTCAAAAATCGTCAAAAATCGATGACGTAATTTATGGACAGCCCCTTAGGTACTTAATTATGTTTTTTATTAAGCTTGTTCATTTGTTAATGTATTTAATGTAATGTTTGTAACAATTATAAGGAAAAAACAAACCAGTTAGAACTAGATAAACTTATTCGCGTTACTCGTAAATATTACTAGGAATCGTTGATTGAGATATCAAGTTTACTAACACATTAATTACCTGATTAAAATGGTTAATATTTCAATATATGAGAATGTTCCTGAAAAATAATCTAAATAGTAGATTGAGCAGGGTTTTTCATTACCTGTATGAAAAGTTCGTAGATTTAGTTTTTGGAAAAAAAATCAAGATAGGCTATGGAGTTTCGTTTACCTAACATTGAATCTTTTATTTATAAGTTTTATATTGTTTTTATTATGTTTAAAAACGTTAATAAATAAATTATACAATATTAAATTAAAGAGTTTTTTTATTTCTTTCAGTTACTACAGTATATATTTTGGTGAGAAGTTATACAAATCTTTGGCATAGGTAAAGTATTAAGGTTCCGTCACACAGGCGCGCTATCCGGGCGGGGCGTGAGCGTTTTATATGTAAAACACTCACCCCCCGCCCGGAAAACGCGCCTGTGTGACGAAGCCTTTATAAATTACATTTTTTTATTTAAAAAACGCGTACAACTCATAATTGATATATATCGTACAAGTCCATAAAATGTGACGTTATCTATGAAAAGGGACCTTATCGTCACAATGCCGCGCGACAATGTACGGCGCAAGCGGCATCGATAATAAGGTCCCTTTTCATAGATAATGCTCCAAATTGTCATGCATTTTGAGATTTGTTCAGTGGCAATAGTCAAATAAAAAAAATAGTGTAGCGTTTAAGCCCATTCAGGGAAAAATAGTTTAAACGGTGCCGGCTCTCCTCCTTCGGGTACTTTAGACACGTGAATCTGAAAAAAAAACAAATAGTTATGAACTATAGGTATTCTGGCAAACTCAATCTCTCAGAGAAGACTGATCCTTCGTACCTACATTTTTCAGCCGCTGTTTTCTACTTAAGAAAATAGCTTGCTAAACTACATATTAGTTAATAGGTAGCATTAGGTACCGTAGACCGGGGTGACTTTGGAAAATTTGGGGTTACTTTGATAGATTTAAAACGGCCATACAATTACCATTATTCATTATTTACTGAAAATGTTCCTGTAACTAGTTAGATTACTATATATTCATCTTCACTTACTGTAAAAAATCTCGCATAAAAATATATTATGGCTTAAAAACTAGAATTTTAAAGTCGCCCCTGCATTTGAAAGTCACCCCGTTCTACTGTAGGTATGTATTAAATAAACTTACACATTAGATATAATAATTGTGAATACAAATATGGTCAGTGATCATTCATATACTTAAACAAAACTTTCGCTATACTACCCGGTATAACCATTTTTAAGGACAATAACTTAATAATTTTTAAGGATAATATTTCATTTTTAAGGATTTTTACGGTTAATATTAAATACTAGCTGTTGCCCGCTACTTTGACTTTGGTTCCTGCCTTCGGTATCGGATCGGACAATGTGAAAATGCTCGAATGAGTTTTATAAATTAAAATATAATATGTATATTATTGACTTATATAGCACTTACCCAAGCGGGGCAGTTGTTATTCTTGAGATACTCTTCTGCTCTATTCATTGCCTCCATTTTCTCCTGAAATTATTTAAAAAAATCTTAATGACCTGTTTGTTAGCTGGTGCTGGTGCTATGCCGCGAAAGTTACAGGTGCTCCTCATACTTACTACATATGTATTTCCCCCCACCTCCTTATTTTCATTTTTTTGTTAACACACTCACCCGCAACGTGAAAAAACATATTTTGATTAATTTTTAAACAAAGAAGGAGAAGATAAGAGCTAAATATTTACCTTCTGGTTGGATTTCTTTCCGACCCACACGAAAACTCCACTTGTGTAAGCATCCAGAATATAACACTCCTAAAACAGTCAAAACAAACGCATAACATTTATTACAATATAAAAAAAATCAACAAACTTCAAATAAATAAATCATCAATACCTAGGTACAACTAATCCCATTAACGCCGCTTGCACCATTCCACTAACCCGGGGTTAACCGGTTAAACTTGTAGTTACCATGGTTAACAGTCCAATTTGACACTGGGTTAGCGGATTAATCGGTTAACTCCAGGTTAGTGGGATGATGCAAGTGGCGCTTAGAAATTAAAACTACATTAAAATTAACTTGAAACTAAACTAAATTAAAATAAAACTAAGTGAACAACGTAACAACTAAGAACCCGCCCCGCGCCCTTCCAGACGCAAAGGTGCCCATCGCGCTCGCCGCGTTGCCACGCTGGACCGCGATAGACAGCCTTTGCATCAGGAATGGCCCGGAACGAGGGTCATGACCTCCCTTTCTCAAACGCTGTCCCAATTCGCTCAAGAAAATAATAGAAACAGGGCGTATATTTGTTATTCAGTTAGGCATAACTTTTAACAAATATCGTTGTGCAGGAAACTATTGCATCTTCTCTATAACAGTTTATTCAATAAAGAGATAAAAAACAAGGAATATTTTAATATTATGTACTTACATCGGATTTAAGCTGAGATTTCCCCATAATAGGCTTGATTTCGATGGTCTTCATCTGACCAGACGCGTCGGATATTTCAAAGAGTTTCACTGCCTTCGCGACTCCAGTTTCGAACTTCTGCAGACATGAAATATTAAAAATGTTAGACTGCAGCGTTAAGTTACAAATACAAATAATTTATTATCATAAAGGTTGTAGAGTTCGACCAAGAAAAGGCTGCAGCGATTTTGATAGGCCACGCAGTGCAAGCGTTATTTTATACGTCATTATTTCATAGAAGTTTGACGTTTAAAATAACACTGTCAATGCAATCAAAATCGCTGCAGACTTTTCTTAGTCTAACCCTCCTGTGTCCCCAAGTCATTATTAGAGATGCAACGGATAGTTGTTTGGCCGGATACCGGATACCGGATACTCGGCCTGACCATCGGCCGAATATTCGGTATCCGGCCGCCGACTATTCGGCTGGTGGAACTATACGTACATTTCGGTTTTTCAGGTGCGCATTGTGCATGTTTTGACCTGTTTTGTAGTGAACGTTCGTGCGAACTCATTTCTAGGTTCGAAATGAGTGCGCGTGCAAGTGAGTGGAATGTTTAAATTGTTTTAATATAATAAACGAGTACGATTATGACCGTGACTGTTTCTTATTCCAATCTTGTTTACTCCGAAATCAAGCAATGTTACTATCCGGTATCCGGCCGGATAGTAGGCCTATATCTGGTATCAGGCCAGATGTTACAATTATGGCCGGATAGGCCGGATACCGGATAGTAACCGAATATCCGGTGCTTCTCTAGTCATTATTGTAGTTTTGAATTTGGAACCTTCTTGTATTCCATTTCAATTTAAAATTCAATTTGGATTAAATCCTTTATAATGGCCTCAGGGACTCAGGAGGATACATGTGCAGAGATATATCCGTCAGACTCCAAACTAGGCTGAGCCTGGATCTTGGAAGTCTGCAAGAATGATTGACTTCATCATTTGAGAGGAGAGAGAGAAGAGGGGTTAAAGAAGCTATGGTTATCTGTTCTATCTAACTGATTAATTTGTCTATATTCTATATGTGACATTCCACGGCAAAATATACGTTATGGCGGCTGACACTTACGTCGCATAGCGCCGCAATAATATTGGAGCGGCGTTAATAATAGCGTTAGCGCGGTTAGCGCCAACCGCCATAAGGTACCTTTACCCGTAGGAGGTCACATATTTCTTGCATATCTTTCTAATTTTATTTAAATTTTTAGTGTATATTCCCCATTCCTTTTTGTGTAATATATGTATGTTTATCCTACAAATTTTGTAAGTATTTATATCCTTTATCTTTCTGGTACCTTGTTGTACATTTTGCTGCATTTGTCATCCTCTTTTCACTCTCTCCTCCCATCTACTGAAAGGTTAACTGGAAGAGATCCCTCAAAGGGATAAGTTCACCTTTGTACTTCTTACTAATTGTTTGTTATTTTTAATGTCTTTTTGTACAACAAAGAGTTTACTACCTACTACTAATACTACTACATTTGAATGTTATTCATCATTCGAATTCCATTATTGCTGCGGCGTTCATGTCGCTGGCTGTACCTACCTATAATATCTGTCTTTTTCCTTGATACAATGAGTGACGTTCTCCTGAATCACCCTGTATATGAAATGGCGGATTGTTGCCAGTACCACAGAATAAATAATAGTACTTGGTACAGAAGACTCACTCTCTAACAAAACGCGTCTGTTACGATCAGGACAGATATGGCCGCTAGGTGGCGACAGCACCACGCGCGGCTTATGGCTATAGCCACCAAAATTGGTGTGGAACGGATATACTTGTAGCTACCTGTTGCAAAGCGTCGAAATCGCGGAGTGAGCCACGCCTGCCAGTACCATCAAGATTAAATGACACGTACCTCGTCATCCCCACCATCAGACGCAGGGGGCACGGAGTCCTTGTCTCCCGAACCCAGCGCAGCAAAGAAGTTGTTCAGCTCTTCATCGGTGGAGCTGGAATCTGAAACAAGTGAACGGATATAGAGGGTCCAGCTAGCGGCAAAAGTGCATACCCATTATAAAATTAAGAAATAAGAATGGAATTAGTCCATACAGCGGGTATGCACTTTTGCAGTTGGTTGTACCTGCATGAGAAAAAAGCTCGCTACGCTAGACATAACACCTAACGATGTCCGATAATAGTTATCTGACAAATAAAAAAAATACATACAGGGCGCCTTTACACTGTAAGGTTTGCACGCTCTGATTGACAGGGCGCCTGCGGCGCACTCCACATTGTACGAGTAATGTCGCACAAAGCGCGCTCTTACATACAGGTAGGGTTGCCAGATGGTCGGGATTTGACGGGATTCTCCCGATTTTTAGCATGTGTTCCCGATTCCCGATAATGTGAAAAATGTCCCGAAAAACAGCTTCACGTTATAAAACAATAATTTCAAGTTCCGAACTGTCGTCGAGCGAGCGAGCTGACGTAGTGCCAATAATGTAAAATATCGTTGTTTTTAATACAATTACTTCAATTTGAATGTATTTTTTTCCCGACTTAAGTCCCAAAATCCCGAAAAATTGATATTGTTTCCCCATAATAGCGCCTTTCGATCTGGCAACCCTACATACAGGGCGCCTGCGGTGCCCTTTACACTATGAGGTCCCTATAATTCAGCGAATGCACTATTTCTCGCTTCGCTCATCGTCGCTTCTAACTTTATACACTGCCAATTTACAGTTTTTTCCAAAAATAAGACAAAAATAACCCAGCGAAAGGTAATAACACCATTTTTCACTGAAAGCCTCTCATTTATTTAATGAAAACATTTCGACAAAACATACTGATGATCTGCACTCGGCCCCTCGCTAGGTAGGTACTATTCCTCGCTTAACTCGGCATCAGGTCACACCTATAGTTCGTTTTTTTTAGCATTAGAAAGAACTTGAAAGAAGGTAAGCGATCTTGACATGTCTTTTAATTGAAAAACGCTTTTTAAAAATCAGTAACTATTACTTATGAAAGTAGAAGAATATAAATGATCATATTAGATTCATAATTGTTACATATTTGCCGTAACTTATTTTTAAAATGTGTTTTTCAATTAAAAGACACATCAAGATTGTTTACCTTATTTCTAATGCTAAAAAAACGAACTATAACATTTAACTATCAAATGAGAGCTGACAAAAATTGTTAAGCGAAAATGCATTTCTTAATGCTAAGGGCTGAATAAAGTAAATACCAATGATCTGAACAACTCCTCGGCCGTTATGGTCCTGGTCGCGGATCTGGTTGGCGGCCCTGATGGCCGTGTGGCGCTCCACACTCTTCGCCTCCGCCCCCACGTACACGAACACGTCATGCCCCTTGTCCAGGATGAAGCAGTCGCCCGCGTTCATCTTGGATATGTGAGCTTCTACCTGGGAAAATACAATAACTATTAAAATTAAAATAATGCTATAAAAAAATATGCCAAAAATGTCTGACATCATTTTGGAAAAGAGCTCTTCCAAATGATAGATCGATTTCTAACAAACATAGCTAAGAATCACCACAAGGAAATTCGCTTTCATGTAAAAAAAAACCGGTACGAAATCGGTCCATCCGTTGGAGATATGTTAGACACAGACAGACAGACATTGCACACCCTCTTTTTGCGTTTGGGGTAAAAAAATAAATGACTTAATGTAGAGTCTGTGCGGAAAGAGAAGAGCCGTGGAATGTTTGGGGCTCAATACATTCCATGACTGTTCTCTTTCCGAACAGACTCTATCACGAAATGATAATGTACTGATTTAAACTTTCACGATTTTTAAACATTATTAAATTGCTCAACATTATTAATTTACCTCCGACGTTTCGAGAGGTCGGTTTCGGTTTCGGGTATCTTAAAACTCAACTACGCGATTAAGTCCCGTTGTGGAATTTAATAATGAAATGATAATGTGTCATAAATTAGAGCCAGTAGGTAGTTAAAAGTTTTACATACAAAATTTACTCGCTTTATTTTATTTAAGTACATAACAATTTTATTTTTAGCGACAAAAACTAGTACCTACTAGTAGTAGTACTAGACATAAATATTTTTTTACTAGCCCATTAAAGTGTCCCACTGCTGGGCAAAGGCCTCCCCTCTTTCCCGTCATTTGGTGGGTTCGTGTGTCTTTTAAGAAACGCCTGTATGAAATTACCTGTATGACGCGGACATTCTTCTTGCCCTTGATCTGGAACAGGCGCCGCTCCGAGCCCTCGTTTGTGGTCACTTTACTGAACCCTGATGCGTGTCCGCCGTCCAAATATCTAATCACTGAAAAAAAAAAGATTTTTTGAAATCGGGTACAGAGTTTTTAGGTAACAAACAGTCCTGTATGAAAAACAAAACAATTTGTTTGAACAGATTTACAAGTCGCAAAACATACACATACTTATACATGTTTATTTATGTACCCGTTACGTGAATGCAATTTTTTGCTGAAGTTATTACAATAAAGTGTTCTTAATGAGGCGAAAATCCTGAGTAAAAATTTCAAAAATCGATGTTTCGTACTCGACTGTTTCCTCCTCCAAAACTTACCGACAATCGGAACCAAATTTGGAAATATAAATGATTATGAAATTATCTGTGTCGGACTGTTTTGCTTTTTTGGCTAATTGATATAAGTTTTAAATATCACGCCTCTCATTGCGGCATAGTCAATTAGGCCATTATGGCCATGTTTAAAGGGCTCTAGCGCCTTAAAAAACAAAAATATCAAAAAAGCAAAAAAAAAATATTGAAAAAAACATTGCTAGAGCTTCAAAAACCACGGAGGAAACAGTTGAGTACGTTTGTATGGAGAAATGACCACTCCTGTTGCCTCTTAATTCATCACCCACTAGGGACTCACCCCGGCTTCGCACGCGTTACACAAAACTGTACCTAACAAATTATACACCTAACCTTTCCTCAAGAATCACTTTATTGACAGGTGAAAACCACATGAAAATCCGTTCAGTAGTTTTGAGTTTATCACGAACACACATATACACAAACAGACAGTCGTGGCGGGGGACTTTGTTTTATAAATAAGGTAAACAGAGGAGCTACATATTTTTTTATAACAACTGCCCTCGATTCCATTTAATATGTAGAGTTACTCTCATGTCCCATTCCTTCCTCATATTTCATACTCTGTCATTTTCTACAGAACAAAATACGTTGCCAGCGTTTTGTTGACCGAAAATTGAGATTTAAGTAAATTTAGATACTTATTAGGCTCTAATTTTTCAAAAAATAGTATTACCAGAAGTTTATACATGTAAGATTTTCTGTGTTTTTACCCCTTTATTGCCCTCTACGGCCTCTACAAAACTTTGTTTATGGAACAATTATTAAGATAAAATTTCACCTAATATTAAGCCGACCACTGACTTACAGTCCGCCGGACGATATCGGCCGGTCAGTTGTTCGAAACTGTCAAATTTTTATTCTAACGGACAGGCCGATATCGTCCGGCGGCCTGTTAGTCAGTGGTCGGCTTTAAATCTTAACCCCGTAGAAAAAAGACAAAAGTGAACGGCAAAAAAATATATGATTCCGGCCAGGATCGAACTGGCGGCCTTCTGCGTGTAAAGCAGATGTGATAACCACTACACCACGGAACCACGTGACAGTTGGTGTGAAATTTATGCTCACACGCATTGATCACTTTCACTGTCCACACCGGACTACGTTACAATAGTAATGACCAGGGCCCTGGGCTCGTTTATGTTGGTTAATATTTTTTTAATTATATCATTACCTGGTTAGATTGCTCTTAATTAATTTTGATGGTAAATATTAGCTGAGGTATTTCCGTTTTTAACAAAATTGCCAAGGATAGCATGATAATTTCATAGATAGTTAGACCAAGATAAGCAAGCAGCGATTTTGATGGCCCAGACTGTGCAAGTGTTATTGCGTTATTGGATGAGTATCACGCCAGTCCGGTGTGCGAGCGGGACATCGCGGGGGCTCGTATCTTAGTACTGTCTCGCTCACACACCGGAGCAGGTTAAGTGCGTATTACTAGGCTTGAAATATTCGAGAAACATCTGGCTCTCATAAGTCATCACCCTGGACCTCCCTGTGCTGTATAGAGGCACAGTTGAAACGACTTTCGTCCAAATTGACGGACAACATACCCATATGTAGACAAAAACATTTCTGTTGGTACTATGGCGTTTCTGCTTAAGCTATTGGAAACCGCGTATTACTTAGGTACTAGTCTTGTATTAGTGTATCAGAGTATTTCCGCTGTGAAAAAATTTAATTCATTTAAATAATATAACCCTATTAGGTACTTACTAGGCTTGAAGTAATCCAGAAACCAGCTGGCTCTCATAACCCTGGACCTCCCTGTGCTGTATAGCGGCTCCGTTGAAACGGCTTTCGTCCAGATTGACCGACAACATACCCACCCACATGTAGACACTAAAACAATTCCTGTAGGTACTAAAATAGTATCTGCTCTAAGCTATATAGGAAACCGCGTATTACTTACTAGGCTCGAAGTAATCCAGAAATACCTGGCTCTCATAACCCTGGACCTCTTTGTGCTGTATAGCGGTTCCGTTGAAACGGCTTTCGTCCAGATTCACCGACAACATACCCACCCACATGTAGACACTAAAACAATTCCTGTAGGTACTAAAATAGTATCTGCTCTAAGCTATATGAAACCGCGTATTACTTACTAGGCTTGAAGTAGTCCAGAAACACCTGGTTCTCATAACCCTGGACCTCTCTGTGCAGTATAGCGGCCTCGTTGAAACGGGCTTCATCCAGATTGACGGACAACATACCTACCCACATGTAGACACTAAAACTATTCATGTAGGTACTAAAATAGTATCTGCTCTAAGCAATAGGAAACCGCGTATTACTTACTAGGCTTGAAGTAATCCAGAAACAGCTGGCTCTCATAACCCTGGACCTCCCTGTGCTGTATAGCGGCTCCGTTGAAACGGGCTTCGTCCAGATTGACGGACAAGATGCCTACCCACATGAAGACACTAAAACAATTTCTGTAGGTACTAAAATAGTATCTGCTCTAAGCAATAGGAAACCGCGTATTACTTACTAGGCTTGAAGTAATCCAGAAACACCTGGCTCTCATAACCCTGGACCTCTCTGTGCTGTATAGCGGCTCCGTTGAAACGGGCTTCGTCCAGATTGACGGACAAGATGGCCGCCGCGCCCTTCTCGTCCTGAGAGCTCTCGCGGCCCAGCCAGAAGTGCACATCGTAGCTCAGGGACGATGGGACGCCTGATGTCTGTAAATATGTTTTTTTTAAATTATAATAATAATAACTCAGCCTATATACGTCCCACTGCTGGGCACAGGCCTCTCAAGCGCGAGAGGGCTTGGGCTATAGTCCCCACGCCCGCCCAATACGGATTGGGGACTTCACATACACCTTTGAATTTCTTCGCAGATGTATGCAGGTTTCCTCACGATGTTTTCCTTCACCGAAAAACTAGTGATAAATATCAAATGATATTTCGTACATAAGTACAGAAAAACGAGTTTTTTTTTTGGTTACTGTAATTCTTCTTTCTCGTTTCCTCATGACCGAGGGTCGCGAGTCGCGACCACATGAGGCCATTGTTTTGTGCACAGAATTGAGAGCATCCTGCACGATTTTTCGCCGCGTCATCCTAATAGTAGGCGCCTGTGGAAGTGTGGAGGTCTTCTTTATAAAATACACAGCTCTAAACCTATAGTGTGTATATTGATTGTGACAGATACAGATAGTGAGTATTGTAATCAAAGATTTTTTAAAGATATACTTACTGAGTCTGAAACTATTTTTTTAAGTTTAGCCATGTTTCTGCGACGTAAATAAGTATCTAGTTATTAATGTCAGTATGTATTTATTTATGTATTGTTTAATGTGTATGTGTATTTGTTAATGTGTGTTGTGTAGACAACTTTTACTACCTAATAAGATTGGTCGAAATGTATACAGCAGGCAATTTTTGCGTGTTTGGCCTGTCATAAACCTAGCGAAATAATAAATTTAACTAATAAAGGGTCATCCATTAATTACGTCACACGAATTTCTTGGTTTTTTGACCCCTCCCCCCCTCCTTGTCACACTTGGTCACATTTGGCAAACCCCTCCCCCCTGGTGTGACGTCACATTTCTTCAAAGAAATCGGCAAATATTTATTTAATATTTTATCGAAATATTTTTGATAAAAGAAATATTAGTAATTTTATAACCCAAAACTGATTAAGAAATGAAATTAAACGAATAAAAACGATTATCGTTTCAAAAACTTTTTATTTAACTGTATAGCGAATAAAATAATGCAAATAAATTTTCGATTACTGATGAAGTTAAAGTGACGTCACAAAGTTTGTGACTCCCTCCTCCCCCTAGTTACAACATGTCACATTTTCTTGACCCCCTCCCTCCCCCTAAACGTGTGATGTAATTAATGGATGACCCCTAAGTATAACATAAAAAACCCAAAACAAATAAACGTTCAATATACCTTTAGGACAATGTAAGAGTCGCCGCTATAAAACTTCCCGTGATTACTCGGGGCAACGGGCACGGGCTGAAAATTCTGAAAAAAAAACAAAAAAAAAAAACTTAGTTATAATAAAAATTGTCCAAAAGTGTGCAAAAACATTTTCAATTAAGGCAAACATATGTCCTTATTTTTTTCTTTTTTTGCAAACGCCTCAACGGAAAAATAATTTTGATAATAAATCAATAAATTCCGAGAATAACGTATGGCACCCATATACCAAATATTATCTTTGTTCTGATGGTGATCAATCTTCTTCTTCCTCGCGTTCTCTCGGCATTCAGCCACGGCTCATGGGAGCCCGGGGTCCGCTTGGCAACTAATCCCAAGAATTGGCGTAGGCACTAGTTTTTACGAAAGAGACTGCCATCTGACCTTCCAACCCAGAGGGTAAACTAGGCCTTATTGGGATTAGTCCGGTTTCCTCACGATGTTTTCCGTCACTGAATAAAGCGACTGGTAAATATCAAATTATATTTCGTACATATTAAGTTCCGAAAAACTAATGATGGTGACCAATAAGTTGACTAATTAACACATTAGTGTGATTAAAGGATAATTAAGGAAAAATAAATGAGCATAATGAGTTTGGCCTTGTAATTAATGTTGTTATCGATACTCATTTACAAAATGCCATTAGTGCACTCGTGAGAATGAGTTAGATTGTTGAATAGGTATTGTTATTTCACTTCTATTTTAGGATGTTACACGATTCGATAGGTAGAGTATGGAAGTGCCACTATAAATGACAAACTACAACCAATGATATTACTTGATAACAAGTAATTTGCAAACAGTCTGGATCTCGTCTCGAGTGATGTAGAAGTTAATCTGTTAATGATTCTAATCTAAAACTAATAAATAAATTAAGAATTAATGAAAAAATAAAATAGGAGCTTGCTCCGACTCTATAAATTAAATTTCAAACTACCACCAATGATATTACTTGATAACAAGTAATTTGCAAACAGTCTGGATCTCGTCTCAAATAATGTTAGTAATGTAGAAATTAATTTAAATATGATTCTAATCTAAAACGAATAAATAAATTAAGAATTAATGAAAAAAATAAAATAGGAGCTTGCTCTGACTCTATAAATTAAATTTCAAACTACAACAAATGATATTACTTGATAACAAGTAATTTGCAAACAGTCTGGATCTCGTCTTAAGTAATGTAGTTAATATAAAAAAAATGCAAACTCGGAAATGTGTCCATAATAATATTATTTCGTTATATTATATTTGGTTGATTGCAATGTATTACCCATGTCCACTTTACGCTTTATGCCATGATAGGTTTTTCCTTTTAGTAACTAAGTTTGATAAGAAAAATATTAAAATACATTTATGTATTTAGCATGGTTATCAGAAATCAATTTCACCCTTTAAACTTTATTCAATTTCAATATTTATTTCAGACTGCATATGAATTTTATTATGACTTTATGATTTTTTTTTCAATATTTGGCTGTCCGTACGGAAATATTTTTATAAATAAGTTACCTAGGTATTATAGAGTATTGTAAATTGTATAATATTTATATTTACCTCGATCCTCCATGTTTCTAGTCCCTCCTTTTTCCCACAGTTAGTGAATGCAGCGTGGGGTTCCGGCATTTCCTGAATTCAGATAAAAAATGTTAAAATAACATTAAATAACACTAGACCCCATAGTGTAGTGTCCCTGCCGGTGAGTAAGGTTGCCAGAGCTCAAAGAGGGTGCGGAGTGTTAGGGTCGGCAACGCGCATGTAACACCACAGGAGTTGCAGGCGCCCATATGCTACGGAGACTGCTTACCATTAGGCGGGCCGTATGCTTGTTTGCCACCGACGTAGTTTAAAAAACATGTTGAAAACCAACTGAAAGGAGCCTAAGATCTTAACAATATTAAGTTTATTTCCTGGGTCCAAGTTTAAAATTAAAATACTCTATTCAAAAAAATAAAGTCAAAAAATAACAAACCTCAATATCTCCCATTTTGCACAGGTATTTTGAACTATTTTTTGTGTTTAACTAAGTGTGTAGGTATATAAAACTAAATATACAACTCCCTCGACACAGGTTAGTAACAAACTAAATACATTCCATGGTTTGTTTTACGTTTTATACTTTATCATAAGTACCTCCAGCCGTTACTTGAAATATATTGAACCTTAAAGCAAACACATAAAGTCCACTATTCATCAGTTAAAAGTGCTGGTAGACGTATGAACTTGATAAGTTAAAATGTTTGCACATAATTATTCATATCGACTCGCGATTAGGGAAAATGAGAGTTTACATATGGGTATTAAACCTGTAGTTAATATAATATTTTACGGGCGGGACTAAGGACAATACGTGCCTATGTCAAAAATTTACAGGGCCATATGTACTGTAAAACGTTTTGTACGCTAGACGTACGTGTACATGATGCTTACTATACAATGTAGTGCAAAATTATTTTCCATCGTATTTTCTCGGAAACGTTCGTATTTGTCATGCTACTTCAGTCAACCTCAGTATCTTTTTGTACCGAAACTGACTGAAATAGCAAGACACGTTCGTACGTTACCGTGAAAATACGATGGAAAATAATTATGCTCTACATCTGGAGCCCCCGTTCAAGACACTCTACTGTAACGGCTGTGTAACTACGGAACCCTACACTGAGCATGGCCTGACATGCTCTTGGCCGGTTTTTATTATTATAAGAGTTAGGGCCGAAAAAATATATTTTGTAATGTTAATACCTACCTCGGAATGGACGTTTGTATGGAGAAGTGGACGTGAGCGGACTTCCACTTAGCATATTGAGGCAACATTTACGCCTTGACGACCTTCGTTAATAGAGTACAAAATAGCCATTGTTTACTCCTATTTACAATTTTCTAAATTGCGTTTTAAAAGTGCTCAAGATTGCATACACAATATACTTAGAATAAGATTTTGTACCTGGGTATTTTCACTTAGAAGTGTACCATTTACTTTTTTCGAAAATCCATCAATTTTTGGGTTATTTCCACTCAGAATCATGAGGACTATCGATTAAAAAAGAAAAAATAATGTGTTCCAAAAAAATGACAGTTTTATAACGCATTTTCACATACATTTTGTATGGACCGTTACAAAAGTGACAACCAAAATTTGTATGAAAAACTGGGGACACTTTTTTTCTTTGTGTCATTCAATAGTACTGGTGATTCTGAGTCTAAGTAACCCAAAAGTTGATGGTTTTCCGAAATAAAGTAAATGGTACCGTTTTTTGCTGAAAGCCCTCACCTATATTGTCTATGTGTATAGCATGGTGTGCAAATACATGGTAAAATAGGCAAATATAAACTTACTGAAATATTATCTTGCGTTACTTAAATTGAGGAAGATTGTAAACAACAGATAACTGGTATCCTTCACGTCTCTTGACTCACTAAATGGCAAATGGCCTACCAGTTGAATGTGGACTGGGTATTTTCAAACGATTACATGAGTAATCTTTTCCTGATTAACAATGTATTTGTTTAATTGGGGAGTTTGCCGCGTTAGGTTTACCGGATACTATAATCATACAAAATGACAATTTATTGACCGAGCGATAGCGAAGGTCTTCCTTTCAGCTTGGACAAAAATGCTTTCGTATGTCCGGATCTCCTCTGCCAGTCACATTTGTATAGATATTTATGCGCGTTTTGTATAGTACATACTGGTGACTGTATTGTATCTTATCCAGCGGGACTAGTCGCTCTGTGAGCTGACATTGACTCCGCCATTTAAAAAAAAAACTTATTAAACGACAAAAAAACATACATGAACGAACCTCGCGAGGAAACACCTTTTATGACAATGATGACAAACACATAGGAAATACCTACTTCATTCATAACAATGACTCACGACTATAGGCTGTACGTGTCAGTAGGAGAGTTGAGGTGAATGATCTCACAGCTACATAGACTCACATTTAATTGGTTTCAAGCACAGCAAGTACGATTATCGGCCCTATTCGAACTTTAAAATACGTCAGTTAATAGATCTAGAAACGATATGGATTAGATATGCCAGTGTCCAATGTGACGTTTCTTCAAACAAAAACGTCACTTTTGACACTGACACATCTAATCCATATCGTTTCTAGATCTATTAATTGACGTAAGTATCTTAAAGTTCGAATCGGGCAGTATGTCTCGGTTGCCGTCGAGACGGCGGGGTCTTGGTGTGCCGAGGCCAAAGCCTTTATAATAGTTCGATTTTTTAGCATTAGAAAAAAGGTAAACAACATTTAGGTTTAGACATGATAATTCCCTAATTGTGCTATAATGTATGTATTTAACTTTGTAATAAAAGTAAAAACGAAAAACAATCTTGACGTGTCTTTTTATTGAAAAAAACTTTTGAAAAATAAGTCACGGCAAATATGTAACAATTATGAATCATATACGATTATTTACATTCTTTTGCTATCGTAAGTATTAGTTACTGATTTTTAAACAGCGTTTTTCAATCAAAAGACCCGTCAAGATCGCGTAGTCTTTTTCTTATGCTAAAAAAACGAACTATAAGGATATAGGGCCTAGTGAGTATTATATTCTTTGATATAGGGCGACGCTTAAGGGAAAGGGGCTGCGACCCTCACTCTGGTTCTTTCCTTATCCAATAGATATCACTGGCCATTCAGCGAGGTAATGACGCCAGCATTTTTGACACATTTGGTCCGGGGGATAATCAGAGTGGGGGCCCAAGTAACATTTTAGTCCTATAATTTTAGTTTTTATCGCTAAAAGCTTGTATAGACGTCGTATTAAGGTTTCAGAGATGACCACCTGTCGTATAAAAGCGCTTGGCAACACCTTTTTGCTCTATAGGCTTATACAGCTAATATATTCTATAAGCAATTGATGTAAAGGTTTACATCATCATTTTATAGAGCCGTTACAGGCGTGTACTATAACAGGTTCAAATATAATCACTATACAGCAATATTACTGTATAATAGTATTTGGAATCACTTTTATGCAACTAATTTGCGCTATTAAGGTTCCCTGCCAAGCCGCTATAGTTTTGTGTTTTAATAGTGACAAAAACCCAACTATACAACGATTTTAGGATATAGTGGCTTTAGAGATGACTGCTATAGTACATAATACTTTAGTAGTTTGCGCTATTAAGGTTCCCTGCAAGCCGCTATAGTTTTGTGTTTTAACAGTGAGAAAAACCCAACTATACAACGATTTTAGGATATAGTGGCTTTAGAGATCACTGCTATAGTACATAATACTTTAGTAGTTTGCGCTATTAAGGTTCCCTGCAAGCCGCTATAGTTTTGTGTTTAAACAGTGACAAAAACCCAACTATACAACGATTATAGGATATAGTGGCTTTAGAGATCACTGCTATAGTACATAATACTTTAGTAGTCATATGAACACTATTATAGAACTGTTTTGCTCTATAGTAGCGTTTTTGGGACATATTTATAGCGTTAAAAAGCGCTTTAGTAGTTTTTAAATCCCTATTATATCTCATCGCTGTAAACGTCACAATGACTCTTTTATATCACAAAACTGTTGTATAGTGGTTTTGTTTTTTCTTTTAAAAGACAACAGCGTTATAGCTGAGTTTTTATGTCTTTTATAAACCGAGTTAGATACATAAAGGTAGAAAACGACTACTTGTAAATGATCAATTTGATCTGTAATGGCTACTTATATCTTGCTTATATAAGTTCAGGCCTAAGCCACATAATGTGGTTCCGTACAAAATATTTTTATATTTTAATGAATTGATAAAAAAGACCCCAGTGATATTAGTGATTGTAGGTGAGATTTATCATCAATGATTTAATACAAGCATAAAATCGTGACGGTTTAGATATTTATCGACATCCATTATTAGCACATTTTTTTTACCAATCTCATTGAAAAAGGAAACAACAGTAATGACTACATCTAAATTAAAAAAAAATCCTATATCTTTCTAAAGAGTTTGTAGGTGCAACTGGGTCACAGCAAAATTCTTTTGGAACCCTAATTTTAATCATGATGGCGGTGAATATTTCGTCCTAAGTTCTATAGTTAGCCTATAAAAGCGTCGGATTTACTTCTTGGCTGTATAGTACCCAAGTAGCACAGATTAGCTGTACAGCAGCCGCATAATGAAGTACGAATACGCTTGAAGCTGGAATATAAAAACTGCATAAGAGCTGTATAAGCGTCTTTTCAGCTTTTATAACTCTTAAATGGGCACAAATTAGGCAGCCTTAAGTTCACATAGCTACTCAAGAGCGTTGTAGCAGCAATTTAACGGAATTATAAGGGGTAACAGGAGTTATAAGAGGTGTATATTGGCTGGGTAAGAGACCACCAGTTACCCTTTATTCAGCTAATATGTCACATGTGCGCCCTAATACCGGGAAAGATTGACGTTGGGCTGAATAAAAGATAATTAATAACATACTTTTACACCTCTGCCTTAAAAATCAGCTATTATATTTAGTATAGTGACGACGAACGCAGAGGTGAACATATTTATATTGAAGCAAAAACGTTAAGCGCAACGACACCTTAAGTCATTTTTTAAAGTGTTTAGTTAAATGTTTGTACATGATCTTTTATATATTAATGCGAGTAAGATGTTTGGGAATGCAAGTTTATTGACATTATATATATACATTATCTAAGAAAATTTCAGTGCGCCACGAAAATAATCAGTATTTATTTAAATTAATGATATAAATAAGCTATGTGTAAAAACTATTTCAGTGGTTCGGACAGAATTATGAGATAAAAAGTTAATAATACGTTATAGGAAGTACTAAACTAATGATTTAGGTTAAGAACTCAGGCACAAAACCATATTGTTACCCTTAAAAGTTGGAAAAGCTATTTCAATTTTGTAGGTTATATACAATAAAATGGCGGTCAATGTTAAAAAGCAACGTGAACCGTTAAAATTCTTATATGCAGCATACGACTGTTATATATCCCACTATAAAGTCCAAGTCGTTATTTCGATACACTAGTGAACCTCTAAACAGTTATAAGGCATCTTATGAACGTTTTAACAGCCGCTATGCAGACAGTCCCAATGGTAGTATAATAGGCTGCTTAGCGGTAAACATGTTCAGCGCTAAGCCGTATTATGCGCCACACGTGTTCGATTATACGTCTATTGGTTTCATAATAGTTCACTCGTTCTCCCTTATAATAAGTCAGCGAAATAAAAGCTGCTTTAGCGGTAAACATGTTCAGCTATAAGCTGTATTATGCGTCCCATGTGTTCCATTTATACGTCTATTGGCTTCATATTAGTTCACTCGTGCTCCCTTAAAAGTCAGCGTAATAAAAGCTGCTTAGCGGTAAACATGTTCAGCGATAAGCTGTATTATGCGCCACGTGTGTTCCGTTATACGTCTATTGGCTTCATAATAGTTCATTCGTGCTTCCTTAAAAAGTCAGCGTAATAAAAGCTGCTTAGCTGTAAACACGTTCAGCGATAAGCTGTATTATGCGCCACATGTGTTCCATTATACGTCTATTGGCTTCATATTAGTTCACTCGTGCTCCCTTAAAAGTCAGTGTAATAAAAGCTGCTTAGTGGTAAACATGTTAAGCGACAAGCTGTATTATGTGCCACATGTGTTCCATTATACGTCTATTAGCTTCATAATAGTTCACTTGTGCTCCCTTAATAAGTCAACGTAATAAAAGTCCACAATTACCTCCTTATACAGCACATGGCGTAATTTTATCCACTAAACAGACCTTATAACGGTTAAAGCATTTGATAACCCTTAAAGCTGTATAGGGTCGTAGCAAATATACCTTTATATCACTCTTTGCGTATTAATGGTAGTTTTCAGAGCCGTAATGCAGCTTTTAATCAGCCCTAAGCTATATAAATATCACTGAGATCTATTATACAGCTGTAGGACCACGAGTGTGCTCTTATAAGTGTCTTAATACGCACAGAGCGTTAGATAGAACTAAAAGTGAGTAGTTATAGAGCTATCTGTGCTACTTGGGTAGTAACTATGGTGAATATCATAATATTTTATTAAATTATTTTATTAAAAACATAAATAAATCGAGGGGGCATTTAAAATTCCTCATTAACCTAATACTATTCTAACGGTAAAACTTCCGTCCCATATACTTTTTGCACTAAAGACCGAATTATTCGACATCTAAATGGCGCATATTAATATAACGTCTTTATTTATCACCATTTTACTTAGTACCGTTTTTGTGAAGTAAACACACAACAAGTAGTAAAGGAACTATGAATTCTACAATAGTATAAAAAAGCACTATAATAGAATATCAAATACTACTATAGTATAAAACAAGCACTATAATGGAATCTCAAATGCTACTATAGTATAAATTAACACTATAATGGCGTTTCTGACAACAAATTAGCACAAGAGTCATGCATTACATCACTTTTATAGACCTAAAACGTCACGGCTGACACTGCTACAGGTCTACTATATCACTGAATGGCACTAAAGATGCGCCATTTCGGCTTTATACAACCTTCTTAGGTCTTTTATAGGACCTTAGGTGGTATTTAGGAAACGTTCTATTGACCACTATAGTACCACAAATTGTTACTTGGGGGGTAATATTATATTTGTTAAGTCATTCAGCTTTAGGTTTATTTTAATTTATACGTAATTTGTATGTTTAATTGTTACATTTCTATTTATTCATAATTTGTTGTAAATTACATGTAAAAATACGCAAGTATAACACTGATTGACTAGCACGTGATTATTTCGCGGATTAGTAAAAGTACAGTAATATTTTTTTTCACCTTTTAGTTTTCCGGCCATTCATGGTACAGGGAAGCTGTTGGAACAGAGAATATATAAAAGTTTGGGTCACCTCACCATTTAGCTAACAATTTCATTTCAGTTTGACAGTTGAGAGTTGAGAGAGCGACTGATCTGTGACAGTGACGGTTGACTAATCATATATGTGTGCGGTGGTATAGGTACCTAGCTATATATTATACTACTCTTTGGTACCAAGTGCAGAAAAAAAGTTCTCGAAAAAAATAGTTTGTTTAAGTACATTCTATATCTCATTACGTTGGCTTTACTTTAATTAATTTATCTATCCACTTTCTATTCTAAAACCTAAATTGTACTTTATGTCGGAAATTTTACAATGCCATAGAAAATACCTGCATAATACATCCGCGAAGAAATTCAAAGGTGTGTGTGAAGTCCCCAACCCGCATTGGGCCAGCGTGGGGACTATAGCCTAAACCCTCTCGTGCTTGAGAGGAGGCCAGGGGACCGATTTTTGAATTTCGAGCGCTCGATTTCGTCACTCGAAAATCGGTGGAAAACGGCGAAATGCTAATTTTTCAAATACGAGCTATAGAAATTGGGAATCGAGTGGTATTGACCACTCGTTTTCAATTCGATTAGTGGAATTTAAATGCCTAGTAGTGGAGACATTATTGAATGAAATATACGAAATCGAGCGGTCGAAATTCAAAAATCGGCCCCCTGTGTCCAGCAGTCGGACGTATATAGGCAAAGTTATTTATTTATTTATCATAGAAAATCATGTTGACGATAGGATTTCCTATGAATATGGTATTCATTCTTACTATTGCTTATAGCCTAAGCAAATTAGAAAAATCTGCGGAAATAATTCGTGTAGTTTTGAAAATTGGTACAGGTATACCTTGTGGTGTCCAGATAAACATACTAAAAGTCCTCGAGGGTAGGGGGTGTGCTGGGGGTGTAGAGGGGGGTTGAAGGTACCTTTTTCATATTTTTGCTCATATCTCGAATATCTGTACGAATAGCGTTATAATTACTTCGGACAAAAGTTTTAACATAAAATTTACTACACATTTGGTTATGCTTATTTTTAACTCTACAATCAATACTTTAGGAGCTACAGGCTGTTAAAGATAAATAAGTGATAAAAAATAGACGATTTAAGAAAACATCGTTTTTTGTAATTGTTCATCATAAATAAAAAAAAATAGTTTAGAGTAAGCAAGCTAAGTGACCTGCTGATAAAATAAAAAAAATAGGCCTTGAGCATGTCGGGCCATGCTCAGTGTAGGGTTTCGTAGATACCCGTCTGTCAAAATAGACTATTTGCCTAAACTCAAAAACAGCTATACCGATTAGGTTCGCTATATTTATCTTTGAAAGTCTTTCGAGAAATTCGAGATATGAGCAAAAATATGAAAAAAGGTACCTTCAACCCCCCTCTACACCCCCAGCCCACCCTCTACCCTCGAGGACTTTTAGTATGTTTATCTGGACACCACAAGGTATGCCTGTACCAATTTTCAAAACTACACGAATTATTTCCGCAGCTTGCCCAAATTCGGTTTATTTGACGTGGCTATTAGGTGCGGTTCGAAGTATTATTTTAGTTTTTGCTTCTCCCTAAAACCGGTAAAAAAATGGCAATAAAAATACTACAATTCTCACTTAAATATTTTATTGACCTGTAAACACACTCATTCATTATTTAAAAGATATCATGAAATAATATAAATGTAGGTATAGTAACGTCTAAATTACCCGATACCTTTCTATGTATAATACTATTTTGTACACATTCTATTATTAAGACCTAACGCAATATAACACATACATATAAGTACTGGGTGAAGATACTCGCTTTAAATCCAATGATAACTACTTATTTTAACAAGTAAAACGTTCAAAATACATTTTTCTTTGTGTTTTACTATCCACCGCTAGATGGCGTTAAAAAATCTAAAAGGTTCTGAGTAGCGGCAAAGAGATAAAATATTTCTCTATGGTCGATGTATATTTGTTCTGTGGTGTCACGCTCTAAAAGCGCGTACTTACAGTTATTTTTGTTTGTTCGCAAATCAGAAACTACTGCTACCCGCCACTAGATGGCGTTCACCAATCTAAAGGGTTTTGAGTAGCTTCCTTGAAACTAATGCTATTTTCGCTATAGAACTGCGAGTACCACGCCCTGAAGGCGCGAATTGTTTTGTCCGTCCGTACGTACGCCGGTGAGCTCATGTAGCGTTTGTTGTTCCAGATCATCACGTCGCGCTCGAACTGAAAAAAAACAAGGTTGATAAAATTAAGAGAAGGAAACGAAAACCGTGATGAGTTAGCGTTTTTGAGACTGAACGCCGCAGTGAGCTCGACAAAAAACGAGATGAGCTTATGGCTCGGCCGCCAACCTCAATATCCTACAACTAAAATAGGTAGGTGGTGTGCTGACGTGCCCAAAATGCGCTCGAGAATTTAGCAAGAAGATAGGGTACGTGAGCCACCTAAGGGCGCACTAGAGAGTGGATCAGCTACACCTAATAACACGAGTTAAAAATTGCCTACTCCAGAGCACACAGTCGCTGTGGCAGGGTCACTCAGGCAGGCGTGGCTCACTCCGCGATATCGTCGCTTTGCAACAGGTAGCTACAAGTACATCCATTCCACACCAATTTTGGTGGCTAGCCCTAAGCCGCGCGTAGCGCTGTCGCCACCTAGCGGCCATATCTGTCCTGATCGTAACAGACGCGTTTTGTTAGAGAGTGAGTCTTCTGTACCTGTACTATTATTTATGTGACTCAGGTTTAAACGGGCAATAGTTACTTTTAAGCTGATTTAACTACACTATTCATCTGATAAATATTGGATATTAAAAACCGGCCAAGTGCGAGTCGGACTCGCGAGCGAAGGGCTCCGTACCATTACGCAAAAAAACGGCAAAAAAATCACGTTTGTTGTATGTAGGGCTTGCAATATCCGCCCATTTTTTGTATCCGGATATTTCGAATATTTATTATTTTACTATCCGGATATCCGGATAAAACGGATAATTCGAATACTTGCTTTTTATTTAACAAAACTCACATGAACTTTATAAAAAGTGTAATAGAATCAAATTTTACGTATAAAAGGTTTCGTAACAGCAAGTGTTAAGGTATTTTTAGGAGTTCTACCTTTTTGGCAAATTTTTATTGACCGAATTTCACTTGGAAAAAAATTTCGCTAAAGCTTTACTGTGACATACACCCTTCGGCAAATCTTATTAATGAGAACGGTATTATTTGCTTCTATTTTGCAAACGCAAACACCTGACTCAAACTATGTTTGTAAAAATTTATAGTTTATGGAGATACTTCAACCCTCCGCTTAATATTGGCGCTGGCAGCCTTCGCTGCGAAATTCATTTCTTAAGCTACTTCAGATGATCACAAGATATTTGGCGTTATTTCATGTAAATTTTACAACCATGAATTATAATTCTAGTCAAACTCTTCTTAAGTTAAGAAATTGGCGTCTTATTGACGTATAGTACTGGCCGTAGTTTTGATGATATTTAGAGAACCGAATACGTCTTCTAACAGTTGAGACAGTCTCTTCTTGTTGAGATATTATATTGAATTTAAGGTCAATCAAGGTTTTCATTGCAGATTTATTCAAATGCAGAATGCTAAAACTTTCTTATCATATCTGCTAAACAGCTACTGCATCTCGTTCGGCAGTTTAATATGAACCGAAGTTCTCCCGCGATGGACCCGTTGAAAAGTAAGGGAGTAGTCGACAATAAGGAGAAATACTTAAATAAACAGTTTTTATACCGTAAAAATGTATCCAAATAAATAAATAAATCAATCGACATAGTTTACGTTATTATTTTCAACGAATTTCTTAAAAATTGTTATGATATTTTTGTCATAAATGGTATTCGAATTATTCGTTTTATCCGGATACCAACCTCATCTAAATCCGGATAGTAAATTGGACGGATATCCGGATAAAACTGTTATCCGGATATCCGGATTGCAAGCCCTAGTTGTATGGGAGCCCCACTTAAATATTTATTTTATTGTGTTTTTAGTATTTGTTGTTATAGCGGCTATAGAAATACATCATCTGTGACAATTTCAACTGTCTAGCTATTACGGTTCATGAGATACAGCCTGGTAACAGATAGACGGACGGACAGACAGATAGACGGACAGTGGAGTCTTAGTAATAGGGTCGCGTTTTTATCCTTTGGGTACGGAACCCTAAAAACTATAGCTATGAGGGGTGACGGGTTGAGAGGTAACAAAGTTTTTCATTACTTAAATAGTTCGTTTTGATACTTTTGATGCCCATGAAATCATAATTAATTGCAACATTTGTCAATAGGTGGCGCTATAATCAAACACGCCCAAAAACCGTTAATTTGAAACTTACCATGTAGCTCTCTCCCCATATGAACCCAGCTACGACTGGAGCGTTATACGCTGGCGAGAACATTCTATGTACTACGCGTTGTAGTAGAGGTCCTATAGGGGTCACTGATTGTGAGATCAGTAGGGGGCCGAAGCCGGTGTCTATGCGGAGCCGCACGTGGCCGGGGCCCATCTGAAATTTATTACAAAATATTTTGAAAAAAGTGCATGAGCGAGATCAAAATCGCTATATAAATAAACATTACCTAAAATATATATGAATACACAATATCCTCGAGCAACACGGAAGGGAGGCGGCATCGCACTATTTCCCCTCTGCCTAGGTACAAGATCAACTGATCTAGCGCGGGTAATAAAACTAGTTGCGCTCGGATTTTTCACTAGACCGAGTCCAGACGCGCGCATGAACACAGCAGCAGCAGGTAAAAATGCCTAATTGCTCGGTTTTTTGTCGTAAAAAGAGGTCGGAGACATCAAATTTACAAAAAGAAGGTGTTACATTTCACATGTAATATTTTTTTTACATATCATACGTTTAATTACATTTAAACACAATTATTATATTTTAGTCTCATGTAATTGTTGGATTTATCGATTTTGCTCGCCCAGTACAAATTGCGGATCGGTCGAGCGACAAATCCGACTTCTCATCTGTCAGAAATACAATAAAATACTTAGACGAAAATGTGTTAGTGTGTGTGTTGTGACACTTGTGACTCGTCCGTACACAAAAAGAGATCGAGGTTTGCAAGATTTGTCTTTGACGTGTGTCATTTTCTACGTATTTGTGTCGTCATTACATATTGGATTTTGTATGTAAGTGTGTGAGAAGTGCGACTGTGTGCACCTTTCCCCCCGCAAAAAATGGCAGAAAGATTTGTACGGTTAGATATCGCTTGGGCCCCTCCCTTCCGATGTGTCGGAAGCCGGTGTTGCTCGAAGCACAATATAGTAGGTAGGGAAACTGATACAAAATTGATGTTTAAGGTTACTAATCGTATTGTGAGTAAAGGTAATTTTCATGCCTAGCGCTTCGTCAAGTATAGATGGAGCTTATAGGGACATGGTAGGGATGCACCCCTACTGCCAAGTTTGTGCAAAGTTTCGAAAGACAGAACGAAACTCATATAGTAAAGCGTTTCAAAGCGGTCAGCATCCCAAGAGCAATGAAACTTCGTATCTCATCCTTTCTATAGTTTGGAAAGCCATTTCCGTCAGTAGAAAAGGGCGGCAAATTTGAAAATGAAGCGAAGAGTCGGTCTCCAATACAAAATTTGAATATTGCGCCTTTTTCTACAGACAACATTGGTTTGCCAGACTGAATTAATGATCCTTCCGGCCGATTTCGTCCATGGCGACCACTTCGACTCCTAGTTAGCTCGGCGCTCGTGCGCCCGAATACAGCTGACGTAGCCAATCTTTGAGGTGAACCTCCGCGCACATTCGCGCCGCGCATATTCTCCGCGCGCGCAAGGGCACTTGAGAACACCAGCCACATAGTGGTAGTGAATGGAATGGGCTCGATGTTGCATTTTTTCATGTGTCGTTTCTGAACATGTTTACCACTATACAATATTTGAATACCTAACCTAAGTCAGTTACCTGTGTAGCCACGACATCCATGTGGAATAAACTGAGGTCCCCAATCTTGTAGTGATGTTCCAGCTTCATCGTGGCCACGTGACCCTCTCCACGTGACCACTCCGCCGACCATGAGTGCTGACCTGTAATTATACATGGCAGATTAAGTCGGGCTTCTCGCTTTGGCAGCTTCAGCTTTTAGGCTTCGGCTTTGTGGCGGGCAGAGCCACTCATCATCATCATCATCATCATCATCATCATCATCATCATCATCATCATCATCATCATCATCATCATCATCATCATCATCATCATCATCATCATCATCATCATCATCATCATCATCATCATCATCATCATCATCATCATCATCATCATCATCATCATCATCATCATCATCATCATCATCATCATCATCATCATCATCATCATCATCATTATCATCATCATCACCACCATCATCATCATCATTCTAGCCTTCAGTCGCCCACTGCTGAGCATAGGCCTCGTGTACGCCACTTATCCCGGTCCTGGGCTAGTCTCATCCAAAAGTGCCCTGCGATTTTCCGAATTTCATCCACCCAACGAGCCAACGTACGCCAGGCGCTTCTTTCGTCCACTAGGCTCCGATATCTTGTGACATCAATGTATGATGTTGATGACTATGCCATCAGTGGTTGACCGGTTATACATGGATGTATGGCAAAATAAAACAAGATAAGTTGTATCTTTTACTGAGGTCACGGGATCTATTTTACTCCGGAGATATCTTGTGAAGTCAGTGTTTGATATATTATATTCTACGCCATCAATGGTGTGATGTGAGTAGATAGGAATAGGATTTGCCAATTCTGCACCATGACCATGACACATTTATTGCCCCGCCACGCCCGGCCCACCACCAACATTTGGACACCATATCCTCATACCTCTGATAGATTCTAAAAAACAAGTACCGCCCATTTAGAACGATTGTGATAGGTTTCATGACTGACTTTGGTACTACAGAGTGACCAAAGATGAAAATAAAATAGTTTTCTATTCTTGTGAGCACCAGAACAGTAATAACCCCAGGATATCCCGTTTTGTTCTGATCAGTTTATAATAAAAGCGTGCTTGCATCGGTACTTTAACAATAGGCTCCTAGGCCTTTAGTTTTAGCCTTACCTATAAAATTGAGCAGGAAGGGGTATTTTTCTCCCAGGCTGGACAGCAGAGATGGGGAGTGCACCGCGTTGAGATGCGCCACGTCGGCGCCGTTCTCCGGGATATCCTGTAATTATTTTGTTTTAAGGTATAGGTAATATGATTTTTAACCCAATTTATCACCTCTAGTGAGACACAAATTCGCGGTCCTCACAAATGCACACCGATCTGCGAAATGTGCTTCCAAATCCCAATTTGAATTTGATTTTTTTTTTACAATTATGTATTATTTCTCGTTGGCATTACTTATTCAAATATTGTTATATTTTAAGACTATTTTATTGTATTTTTGTGTTGAAACTATTATTGCTATAATTTTTTGTATACAATTTGACGATCTTTCTGTGAATTTCTGCTATTTTTATGGAAAAATAACATGTTAATTTTCAATGAGAAATAAATATTGTCTATCCATCTCTCAATTTACCACTGAAGGAAGATATGTCCAAGGATACTGTCCCAGATCCAGATCGTTAGTATGCCTTAGGTATAGGTACAGTATCTTGTAAATCATGTAATGCCCACGAAATAAGTTTTTTGTACGGATCAAGTAAATGGTATTATTAAATGGTTTAATTACCATGCAGTGCGATCCAACAACAAACTCATTTCGGCCTCTGTACCCCCACGAGGCCAACTCGTCGGCGTCGCATATCGTCCACAATGGAGGCCTGTTGTCGGCGTCGTGCCAGATCCATACGGCCCCGTCGGTCTCTACTGTAGGCCAGGTTCGGATAGAGACGCCTTTGGGAGCTGAGGAAAAAAGAATGTGGTGATGATATATAGCATGTTAGACTTTCAAACCGAAGGTTAAAGGATGACTCACGCTAGACCGTGCCGTGCCCGGGCCGTGGCGTCCGACGTCATTTTCTATGACGGCTGATCGGTGATCGCGTGGTGCTTTCCATAGAAAACCAAGCGCCGGAAGCTCCGGCCCGGCCCCGGCCCGGTGTAGCGTGAGTCATCCTTAATGTCCACTCGAGTGCTTAACTTCCATTCGATTTAGCAGTAGATGCAGCTGCCCCCCATCCCCAGGTATACCCCGAGTTGGAGGCAATAAACATCCAGGAAACTAACCAAAATTGTTGAATATAAACTCAAACTCACGATTATCCTGTCCCGGAACATTGACGCATGCGCCCTCAGCGTTGAACCTCCACTTGTGGAAGGGGCACTCGATGCAGCTGCCCCCCACTTTGCCCCCGATACCCAGGTTTGCACCGAGGTGGGGGCAATATGCGTCTACGCAGCGCGCGACGCCGTCCTCACCGCGGTACACGCAGAAGTTTTGACCTGAGAGTTGAAAACATTTAGGTAATGTGATGTGTAATGTGCTAACTTTTTTATATGACCTAGTTCTTCCGTCTGGGCCATTTCGTTAAATATTACCTTCACTCCTTTTGCACCGCTTTCTTCGGAGTCATTTTATTGAAAGTAGCTCAACAGATATCTTTATTGATGACTACTTACAACAAATATTTTTATATAATCACCCAGAAGAAAGAGATGGCAATTCCAACGTTAATTAAGGTTCATATTTCGTGCCTTTAATATATAAAAGGTCCTTGCGTATTGTCATGGTTTGTAACCTTATAAAATCCATAAGAGAATTTGTGAAAATCCATACCCAAAGCATCGATACTGGTGACATCCCCATTTTTCAGATTTCTACTCTCTGCTATAGCGAACCACCCGTTAGGGTAGGGTGGGGGCAGTTTGACCCCCAGCTGACGGCCCTTCATTGCCCTGGCGATGCGGATCTCCCGATTTGCTCCCTTTGGTATATGCTCGTAACCGATGTCGGCTAGCTCCTAGAAAATAGATAAAAACAATGTAAAAACCGGGCAAGTGCGAGTCGGACTCGCGCACGAAGGGTTCCGTACCATAATGCAAAAAAAAAAACAAAAAAAAAAGCAAAAAAAACGGTCACCCATCCAAGTACTGACCACTCCCGACGTTGCTTAACTTTGGTCAAAAATCACGTTTGTTGTATGGGAGCCCCATTTAAATCTTTATTTTATTCTGTTTTTAGTATTTGTTGTTATAGCGGCAACAGAAATACATCATCTGTGAAAATTTCAACTGTCTAGCTATCACGGTTCGTGAGATACAGCCTGGTGACAGACGGACGGACGGACGGACGGACGGACGGACAGCGAAGTCTTAGTAATAGGGTCCCGTTTTACCCTTTGGGTACGGAACCCTAAAAATGAGAAAAAGTATCTAAAAACACATTTAATACACGAAAAAAATACCTATTTTTTTATAGTCGTCTAGTACCTAGGGGCTGTCCATAAATTACGTCATCGATTTTTGACGAATTTAGACCCCCCCCCCCCCTATAATCATCCAAAAATCATGCTTCAAATGACCCCATTTCCTCCTACTTCATGCTACCGTCATCCGATGTCCAGACCCCCCCCCCCTAATTTGAAATGACGTAATTTATGAATAGCCCCCTACCCACAACACATTATTGAGCTTACTGTGCGCTAGGTCTATCTGTGTAAAATTGTCCTAAAATATTTATTTATTTTTATATTTTGAAAAATATCTTATACCTTTAAACGATCATATATATTTATTTATATATATATTTCGGGGATCCCGGAAACGGCTCTAACGATTTCGATTAAATTTGCTATATGGGGGTTTTTGGGGCGAAAAATCGATCTAGCAAGGTCTTGTCTCTGGGAAAACGCACATTTTCGAGTTTTTATATGTTTTCCGAGCAAAGCTCGGTCTCCCAGATATATGGTTTAAGTTAAGACATTTATTCTCATAGAATTTTTTTTGTTTTTTTTTTTGTAATATAAGAGAGTAGAGACTGCACGATCCCGCAGTCAAACCGTGTAAACTGTTTTGTGGGACACTGTACTTGTATAAGCTGTATATTCTTAAGTTAATAAATAATAAATAAATAAATAATAAGATATTATTATTCATAAAATAGTAAATGTACCTAATCATTAAAGAAGATCGAGTTAAAACCGTATAACTTACACGTTATAAATAACTAACTAACATTATTGTTTCAAGCTAGGAGATACATATAAACATTTAATTACACAAACGGGTCTACCGCGATATAATTTCATTGTTTTTACCTTTAATTACGACGTTTCAGCTGAGTTACAAATTATATCGCGGTAGACCCGTTTGTGTAATTAAATATGTGTACAAAACGCGAGAGTTTAAAGTGTGATATAAACATTACTTGAAAGTCTAAAGGTTGCTTTGAGAACGAATTTGCGCTATAAATTTACATTGATATTCAGTATCCTTACCATGAGTTTGACACTGACATATTCGCTAGCGACTGCGTAAAGTAACTCACAATGCATCTCCCTCGTACTGACATTTGTGCAAGCGAGATGCACTGCATTTGAATTGACGCAGTCGCTATCGTTTAAGGCCGCGTAAAACTCATGGTGAGGGTACAGATTTATAAAGAGTAATTTAACGTAACATTACAAGTGTGTCTAATCTTAAGCCTTTTAATGAGTTATTATTGATTTTGCTACTTAGGTATATCGTAAACTATTTTTATCTGCCATATCATAAAACATAAACCCACCAGCATAAAGATAAACTGTTTCTTTAAAACTAATTTCTTATCTGTAAAAATGTTATTATGCACCTATGGCGTAATAAATGCACATTCGATTTTATTATTAGGTACATTCAAATACCGAACATCTCTGAAAAAGAAAGCAATTTGATTTGACCTCAATTTTTTATAGAGTTAGACCAAGAAAAGTCTGCAGCGATTTTGATAGCCCACGTAGTGCCAATGTTATTTTAAAACTTCTATGAAATTATGACGTATAAATAACACTTTGGGCTATCAAAATCGCTGCAGACTTTTCTTGGTCTAACTCTATCATGTATGTTAATGTCACGGCCCTAACTTATTAAAAATAAAGCAGAAGTACTCACTTTGATATATAGCACCGGACTCCAATAAGACTTATAAATAGCATAAACTACTAAAACTAATATCACAGTCATCATGATATTTAACCTATAAGTATAAAATAACTCTATGGCTGTTCGCACCAGCGCCCAAGCCGTCTTTAGATAAAAAAGTAAAACGCCATTTTCAATTTGACAGTTTGCGTCCATGGTGTTGCTCCGGGCCATTGTTGTGTTGGTGGCTGAATGACCTTTGGGTTTGGCCATAGAGACCTGTAAAAAAAAAACATAATTATAGTCTGGCAAACAAAGTCAGTTGAATAGTTATTTGTTTTAAAAGGGGGCAACGTTTAACCGCTCACTGTGCTATTGATACCCGAACAAGCGAAAGATTCCAAAATTGAACCAAGAGCGTAGAGAGTTGTTGGAAAAATGGAATCTTGAGCGTTGCGAGGGTTTCAAAGCACGAGGGTTAAACAAAATTTTTCACCACACCAACGTCACCAACCCGAAGAAAATATTAATTGTAAGATATCATACAAAATCAAACCAAATCATATCCAAATGAATGTTATTAAATATTTATCATTCAAAATCATCATTTAAAAGTCAAGTCAACCAGCAAACATAAAAAAACAACTTAAAATTTGCATTTAATTATTTTGCCTCACATGTGAATAAAATGCAACTTTGCTATCGGTTTTGAACAATCTAGAGAGCCTTTACCAGTTGGTAGGTGGTTGGTGGTTGGTTGGCCCTTGATGGATTTCTTATGGCCGAGTTGAGATTTCCGTTTCACGAATTGTCAAAAATGTTCAATAAGTACAAAGAAATGTTGACTGTGGAAGTAGATTTATTTTATTTTTTATGTACTTATAATGGTAACGGTCTCCTGATATTTGGAAAGGAAGGTTAGCAACTGTTGACCGTTCCTTTCATCCTTTCCTACAACATTTATTATAAGTGAAGGCATATAGAAAAAAATACATAGAGTGCTCACTCCATACATCAGTTTTAGTACCAAAACGACTACTATTTTCGTAGTCGACATCTAGCATCGAGAAGCGGAATTATCAGTACCGCTACTGATGTATGGAGTGAGCACTCTATTCTTACTATATTTCTCTATGGTGAAGTGTACGGCTGCATATAATATTTAAGTTTCAAGAGGAAGGGGGACGATGTCACGTGACCGCTTCTTAACACAAACGCAGTCCTCATTTTCCTCTCTAGATATTAACATAATAGAAAATATTTTTACGCAATTTGATGTCTATTTACCCCACTTATGCCCGTTCGTTGGTATTTTTTTGATCTTAATTATTATAGGAGCTATTAAAAACTTTTTACGGAATTTGTATTTGCTCCTAACTCTTAAAATAATAAAAAAATCGAAAAAGTCAAACAATCGGTGTAAGTTATTTACGATACAAGTGCGGAGTTCGAAACGAGTGGCGAATGACGATAAATTAAAACACGACCGAATGGAGTGTTTTAAATCGGCACGAGTTGCGAATTACCTATTCACATGTGTATCGTACAACGTTATATAGTACATATGGCCCTTTAAACTTTTGACATACGGACGAAAAGTGCTCTTTCCCGCACTAGTGCGGGAAAGTAGGACCATATGTACTTACTGTAAAAGTTATATACGATACACGTGCGGAAAAGAGGAAATTTAAACACGACCGAAGGGAGTGTTTTAAATCGACACGAGTTGCGAATTATCTATTCGCACGTGTATCGTACAACGTTTTACAGTACATATGGCCCTTTAAACTTATGACATACGCACGAAAAGTGCTATTTTACGCATTAGTGCGGGAAAATACGACCATATGTACTGTAAAAATATTTTCCATAATGTCAATAACCGGTATTTAAAAAAAATTGTGCTTTGCGATTGTTAGTAAAGCGACGAATTAGTAAAGCAATATTTTCGTTTCAACTATTTCATTTAAATACCTACAACCCTGCTCTATTAACTATAAGTACCTACAAGTGTCTATTTGATCCAATATTTGACTGGTAGAGAATGCCTTAAGGCATTAAGTCCGCCGGATGTACCATTTTATACCGTGAAATGAAGTTTAAATAAATAAATAGGTTATATGAATTTCCGCAAAGTAACCACTTATTCTATTAATTATTTCTAAAACCATTTTTTCACTCTGTGTGTTTTGCCACACACTGGGTCGTATTTTTTAAATTATTTTACAGTACATATGGACCTATTTTCCCGCACTAGTGCGTAAATTCGTGCGATGTCAAAAGTTTAAAGGGCCATATGTACTGTAAAACGTTGTACGATACACGTGCGAATAGGTAATTCGCAACTCGTGTCGATTTAAAACACTCCCTTCGGTCGTGTTTTAATTTATCGCCACTCCTTTCGAATTTCCTCTTTTCAGCACTTGTATCGTAAATATATATCACCTATTTGACAAGACCAATTAAAATGTATACTCCAAAAAACTATAGATAAAATAATCCAAAATGATTATTTTTCTTAAATTTTAACCTCTAGTGCAAAAAGTAAACTCACCGAACTATCAATCTGCCGCCATTTTTCTTTTTTTCTCTAATCGTACTAAGGCAAGCGAGCGTTCAGCCACTGGAACAATACTGGCCGAATACAAAATGATCACCGGCTATATATGATAAAGTCCATCTGAGCTGTTTTGATTTTAAAACTATAAAAAGGAATTCTTATTTTCAACCTATTTACTAAAGACTTATGGTTGAATTTAGAACTACAAGGAGATTAAATTAAATCGATTATGCGTATGATATGTGTGATGTAGTCGGTTTTTTTTCTGGATTGGCGGGAAGGAAAGATCGCATGTTTTGAAATGAGTTGGAGTTTGTTTTTGATTTTTTTGGTTTCTTGTAATAATTAAAATAACTTTCACCGGTAAAGGATGAAAGTTATCACCTTTTATAAACTTTATACATCACACAGTTTATTTAGGTACAACTAATGAGTCAGTTTTGTGTTGGCGTGGTAAAAAAAAATTGTGTTTCACTCGGTGACAATTTTTTTTAAGCCCCTTGTTTTGAAACCCTCGCAACGCTCATAATTCCATTTTTCGAACCACGCTCGTGGTTCCATTTTGAAACCTTTCGCTTGCTCAGGTATCAGTATTAGCAACAACTTTACCCCCTTGTACAAGAAATATTTTATACTTCGTTTTGGTATATATTTCTTCCAACAGGAGCTTAACTAAGCGTAGAGGCCGCAGAGGTGTAGGTAAAGGTGACATTGGATGTCAACTGAAGCTGCATTATTGTATCTGCAAATTTCCTTGATAAAGTCTGTTCGGAAAGAGAAGAGTCGTGGAATGTATTGGGCCCCATACATTCCACGTGATGCTTTCTATAGAAAACGATACGCCGGAAGCTCCGGCCCGGACACGGCCCGGTCTAACGTGAGTCACTACAACCGGAAAAATCGTGTAATTGGCTACGCTCGTAGCGCGTAGCTCGCACTGGCAGTGAAGCCAGTGAATGTGTTAATGCCGGCTGTACACATACGTCAAGACACCCCGAGACAGGCCGAGAACGAGTGTGTACATGCTCACTCCTCGTCTCGCTCTTACTCGTCTCGTCACGCCGTTTTTCGATTGGGTCGGAGCGGTGACGAGACTCTTGACAGCCCGCATAATAAAAATACTGCAACGTTTGGGTACAAGATATTTATTCATAAACAATGTCAATTGTGTTTGAATACATAGAGTAAACGCATAACACTAAATAAATTCATGAAATACAATGTCCATTTAACTAAAACAAAATAAAACATTAATAGGGAATATTAGGCAAAGCTCTGCGTAGGTGGCACCTTTGTGGCACATACAGTAAACAAACCACATTGACATCACACGTCACGTCAATCACATGGCCTACCGCGAAACAAGAAAATCGAAATTTCGTTATGTAATCTTTCTATCACTCTTGCATATTCGAGCGATAAAGAGGCAGATAACTAAATTTCGACTTTCGCGTTTACCGTTAGGCCCTTGTTAACAAACCGCCTTGATGCATCAATGTCATATTTTAATGTCTGTGAAAACTAGTCAAAAAACAGTTTAAGGCACAGTATGTATAAGTTAGACTACGAATTTACTGAGTCGGTAGCACTACTGCTGCACTCTGGCGGCAGAACATTGCAGTAATATCCCCTATTAAATAAAGGAGAAAATTTGCCATTATATACCTATATGGAAGATAAAAACATAAAAATATATAATGAGGTGGCAAACTGACATTTTATCACGCCAGATGTCGCCTCCATAATGCAGTTGCTGTCACTGCCAAATCACATACATTTTTTCAAATAAATTGTAAACATTCCCGTTTTCTCCAAAATACTCCAATATTGTGCGACAAATTGTGGAAATATAGGATCTCCCTTTTTTCCCAAGGACCCAATATGCATAAATCGGTGAGAAAAAGCTTTGAGTATCAAAAACTAAGGCAAATGACAAAGACCGTTTCTATAGGCTGCATTTTAAGGAAGATAAATATTTTGGAAAGAGTAAATACACAGGTAAACTAAGTTTTAATGAAGTAGTACATAATTTAGGGCATAATGGCTTAGCCACACATGCTGTACTCCATACGCGTCACGACTTTGTGTACCTATCTGATGTCATGGTATAATAATATACTCCGCCTGGTACTCCATTCCGAGATTCGCGTATGACCTAACTGACACGCGCCTACGTCATCATGCTGTTTACAGGTTCTCAAACTTTGAAATGTGGGAGAATTTTAACCAACGGTGAAAATTATTTTGACGGCATTAATTTTAAGTTATTCATGTAGAAACATAGTAAAATAAAACAAATCGAATGTATTAAATTAAACTTTATTTATCTATACAAGACAAACGTTTAAAAAACTAATTCACAGTTACACATTAATTACCAAGCTTACGACGTGAAAAGTTTGGAAAACACTGCGACTGCTGACACTGAGCGAGAAGGAAATAACAATTAACACGCGTTCGACAAGGATGACGGTCAGGGCATGAAGTTATCTAGATCCGAATTGTCAAATGTGCACAGCGCTATCCTGTGTTGCCAGTAGTATAAACAGAATTACCCGAAAGTCTGAAATTTCTTTCGTGAATCAGAAGATATTGCTAACGAGTAATTAAAAATGACGTGTTATTGTAAAATTTAAGCTAAAATACATATAAATGAAAATTATAAAATTATAAAGAAATATTTTAACTTATTAACCATAGGTATAATGTACCCATGTAACATGTTATGTTGAAATAAAGTGGCAATGTTATTGTGACGTAGGCCCGTGTCACTCTGGGAATGGAAGACCATGTTTTATTAGACCATGTCTGATGTGTCGTAGGGCGGGCGTATACGAAACGCCTTCTTGTATATCCAGGTGATCCAGGTATACACCAAAGCTTTGTTTTCGATCGAACACTTGTAATATAAGAGGAAAAACTGCACATGAGCCTTCGAAAATTTGAATAAACGGTAAAATACACAAGATAACCTCAAATATATTAAGTGATTATCTTTGTATCAAATCACCCTTTTTTCACCAACTGTAGCAATTCTCCTTCGAAGCTCGGTTTGCAGTTCCCGTATAAATGAATACATTTTTCTTGATAAATCGCAAGTATTAGTAAAAAATTCACAACCATACGTTTGTCACAAATCGTAAACAATGACGGATTGCTGGGGCGACATCTGTCCTAACCTTTCAGTGTGCCTCCTCATCAGATCAAGTCAAGAGTACAATTTGGGTCAAAAACAAAACTGTGTTCGCGTCTTTCCTGTAGACATACACAAGAGTTAAGGACTATTAAGGTTAATTTTCTTATTTAACCCTTATCCACGTGAAAAGGTCCTCCTTTTATTCAGAGAACTGTGATAAAATCATTACTTACATGCCCACAAACTGTTAACTATTGCCCACAGGAGAGAAAACTAGTGTGTTCGCGCGAACTGTACATTTTTCTCTCCTGTGGGCAATAGTTAACAGTTTGTGGGCATGTAAGTAATGATTTTATCACAGTTCTCTGAATAAAAGGAGGACCTTTTCACGTGGATAAGGCTTAAATAAGAAAATTAACCTTTATAGCCCTTAACTCTTGTGTATGTCTACAGGAAAGACGCGAACACAGTTTTGTTTTTGACCCATTTAAATTAAACTAACTAGTAGTTCGCCCCGAACTGAGAACTCGCGGTTTGCCAAAAATTATATGGAGCGATTGACTTTGTTGCACCTACGTACTCGTATAGTTCGACATAAAATAGTAGAAAATAATTTTCAAGAAAAAAACCGACTTCTATGGGGGCCGGTGAAAGATTATTGTACATAGATGATGCACTATGTAGAAAAGGAGGTAAAACCACCCACTTAGCAGGTAGCATTTCGTTTCTGTAAGGGTCGTAGTTTTAGCCTCACGAACCCACTTCTCTGAGAGCAGTTCGGTTCTGTGAGGATTGCAGTTCGAACCTAACCAAAACCACTTTTCTAGTAGCATTTCGTTTCTGTAAGGCTAGCAGTTCTAACCTAACCTAACCCACTTTTTTTCGGTTCTGTGAGGATCGCAGTTCAAACCTAACCTAACCCACATAACGGCGCGTGCGGTGCGGTGTACGGGGGATTGAGCGGGAGGGGCTAGTAAGTTTGGCATCATTATACTTTATACCTACATTTTATGGTAGGTAATCATAGTGGTTTATTTAGCTTAGATATCAGTAGTTTTCCGGGTCAAGGTCCGAGTCCGGGTCCGACTCCGGGTCCGGGTCCAGTTCCGAGTCCAGGACCAGGTCCAGGTCGAGGTCCAGGTCCAGATAAGAGCCCGGATCCGGGTCAGGTCTGGCTCCAGGGCCAGCTCCGTCAAAATCGAAATTCGAAATCGCCAAACGTGTAGTCATTGAAGAGTTCTGTTCTGATCATCATCAGCAGTTCCACTTCATCAAATGCGACAGTTTTTAATGAAAATGCTTGATTTTCTGATGAAAATCAAAAATCTCTATACGCATGCCTTTAACATTTTAGGAGTTCCCTCGATTCCTCATGGATACCATCATCAGACCTTGAGCTTGGTAAAAATGTGGCTTAAAAACTTAACTTGCTTCACAAACATAACGAAGAGGACAAATCGCCAAACGTGAACTATGCGTCGTTGAAGAGTTCCGTTCTGATCATCATCAGCAGTTCCACTTCATCAAATGCGACAGTTTTTAAACAAAATGCTTGATTTTCTGATGATAATACAAAAATCACTATACGCATGCCTTTAAGATTTGAGGAGTTCCCTCGATTCCTCGTGGATCCCATCATCAGAACTCGAGTTTGACAAAAATGTGGCTTAATAACTTAACTTGCTTAACAAACATAACGAAGAGGACAAATCGCCAAACGTGAACTATGCTTCATTGAAGAGTTCCGTTCTGATCATCATCAGCAGTTCCACTTCAGCAAATGCGACAGTTTTTAATGAAAATGCTTGATTTTATGATGAAAATACAAAAATCTCTATACGCATGCCTTTAAGATTTGAGGAGTTCCCTCGATTCCTCGTGGATCCCATCATCAGAACTGGGTTTTGACAAAAACGGGACCAATCTGTATGCATATACATACAATCAAAAAAATATTTTTTAAAATCGGTCCAGTAATGACGGAGATATGGAGTAACAAACAAAAAAAATCACAATCGAATTTCCTCCTTTTGATATTTGGAAGTCGGTTAATAAATGAGGGCGCCACTTTCTACGTAGCTGTCACATTTTTGACGTAAAATGCTTACTCATGGCAACAATTTATAGTCTGTCAAGCCATTTCCGTCAGTAGAAAAAAGTGGCTAAAAAATGTAGGCGCGAAGGGTTATCGTCCCATAGAAAATTTGAATATCGCGCTTTTTTCTATTGACAAAATTGTTTGACCGACTATAGTATGGAAATTTTAGAGTTCCATTTTATTTAATTTATACTATTTTATGTCACACTATAGGCGGCAATGGATCAAAAATCGCGTGGATATATTACAAGGTCTGTGGAGCCCTTAACTGATACTGTATCTGTGGTAAGCCGAAATATTTCCTGTCAAATGTCAAATACCTATATTATGTTTATTTTTATCTTATAGTTCTCTGATAGTTCAGCTTAAAAACATCGAAATGCCAGGACGTGCCCCTAGCCAGCCGCGTGTCCCAAGTCGAATGAAATTCGTTCGCTTCGCTCGCTCGTTCGAAGAACTTCGTTCGCTTCGCTCGCTCGTTCGATAACAACATTAATAATTTCTAAGGAAAGAATTTGTGATTTTAAAAATCGGTAATATCATAAACATTTGACGAGCAAGTATTTTTAGGGTTCCGTACCTCAAAAGGAAAACACGGAACCCTTATAGGATCACTCGTGCGTCTGTCTGTCTGTCTGTCTGTCTGTCACAGCCCATTTCTCCAAAACTACTGGACCAATTAAGTTGAAATTTGGTATACATATGTAAATTTGTGACCCAAAGACGGACATCTTACGTAAACAAATTAATTTTAAACATGGAGGCTACTTTTGGGAATGTTTTTTAAACTATATCGTGTTACATATCAAATGAAAGAGCTCATTTTGAGAATCTCAAATTATGTAGAGTCTGTGCGGAAAGAGAAGAGACGTGGCAGAAATGGGAACTAACATTTTAAATTTTATATGGCAATCAAACCTTTGACACCTGTCTAGTAAAAAGTAAACAAACTTCTGTCATTGTATATTTTTATTAACAAAAACCGCAAGTTTTATGTATATAATATTTTAAAAACACGATAAAACCGTACATAAAACCATAAGGAAAATTATATTTAACATTGTTCGGTTTTGTCAGCGGGAAGAAAACGGCTAAAAGCGTCGGCTTTTAGCCGTTTTCTTCCCGTTTCCTATCAACTTACAAAAAGTCGCGGAACGTGTTTCCGCTATTCACGGGTATTGATATTGTATTTAATATTCAATAATTACCTATTTAATAAGCCCCGTAAGTAACTTGTCTCCGGTAGATAATCGGTAAGTATATTCATTCAAAATATATTAATTTTCATAAATATGCAGGTCATTCATCATGATCTTTAAAATAACTGACAAATAGTCTTGATACTTGCCATTTTATGCATATTTATATGTAATTTTTTTTTCATGATTGTGTAAAAGTACGGTATCTCGAATAAAAGACCGCTAAGTAGGTGATATGCAAGAATTCGTAATCTACGTGCCGGATTCAAGCACATCCAGTTCAGATGAAGATAATTCTATGAGTGTCCCTGGTTGTTCTGAAGCTAGCTCAAACATAAGTGACATTGAATATTTTAATTCAGACTTCGATTACAAAGAATAAAACTTTTTCTAATAAAATATTTCTTTATTTGTAAGTTCGTTTACTAGTTAGGTTCTGTTAGTTACGAAATTATATTTCATATTTAGCAGTGACTTTTCGGCGAAGTAAAATATCGTGAAATGAGAGAACCGGACATATCCCAGGCTAGGTGATTTATAATATGAATATAAAGGTAAAATAAAAAAACACAAAATAATAAAAAATACATATAAACACACTATAAAAAACCTAACCTAGGGTGCCGCTGGCAGCGGGGCTTGGCCCACGCTGCCGGTGGTCAGGGCTGCAGAGTGAGAAACCTATATTTTTCATATTTATTATTAATAATGTACACATACATTACAAGTCAGGTTTACAATGGGTGAAATATATCCCAGATATTAAAATTACAGTTCTATTGCCCAATTTCTACCCGATCTACCCGGTTTTGTATTAAAATAACTGTTGGACTGCACAGATTAGGCATACATAAATGAGACTCTATCTTGTTTGGTACTAAAATTACAGTTGTATTGGGCAGATTCTTAACTAGTTTTAGCAGTTTTGTCAATCGCACTGTCACTTTTTAGTATCTGAGACATAAAAACAAGAGTGTGTTTTAAAATGAAAACTAGTGCCTGCGCTAAATCAGAGGATTGAGTTGACGAGCCGACACCACCACCACCAGGCTCCGTTTAGTAAGCCGTGGTAAAAAACCGGAACAAAAGGGATTCAAGTATCATGACCTTTAGTGTCGTACTATAATCACGTGACCAGTGTTGTCAGCATAGCAAAAACCATAAAATAGCACTGGCGCGCCCTCAAATCCCACGACTCTTCTCTTTCCGCACAGACTCTATTTTTTGTAATTTTAAAATAAATAGTTAGAAGTTATTTAAGAAAATAGCCAAAAAAATGACCATTTAGCCTCCCCCTTTATCTCCGGAACTACTGTCTCTAAAATTAAAAAAAAAATATATAAAAAATAGTTCTCTATAAATGAAAGGAAAACCTATTAGAAACATGCAGTCAAGCGTGAGTCGGACTAATTTCTTAGTTTTTGATCGAACCCCTACGGGTTTTTTAAAGGCAACTCACGCTCGTTTCACGTATAAAAAATACATTGTTAAAAATTGTGTAATGTACGGAACCCTTGGAATGCGAGTCCGACTCGCACCTGGCCGGGTTTTTTTTCAACCTATAACTAAAAATTAAACTAAACGGCCGCTACGTACAGTATTTTGTATTTAAGTACCTTTTGAATACATCAAACTAGTTTTTATGTTGCTGGATTCGCCAATCCAGTACAAAATACAGTAGGTATGTAGCGGCCCGCTTTTTTAAATACCTGTCGTTAAATTTAAATAATCACCATTATTGACCGAAGCGTAGCGAAGGTCTACGTTTTGACTCGGGCATTTTTCTTTCGTATGTATGTCCGGATGTTCTCCTCTACAGGTCAGAATTCTCAACCGATTCTCGTGAAATTTTGTGACCAGATTCTATAATTAAATTAAATTTTTATGTCAATCCAGTTTTCGGAAATTTTTAAAAATGGCGGAGTCGTAATACCTCGCGCCTAAACAAATAGTCGTATCGATATCATGAGAGATTTTTCTTTTTGAGATATGTTTATATATTAAATGGCCAAAAATTCAGAAAATTTATTTCTCTGGTTTCGGAGGTATTGAGATATTTAATTTTAACTAATTTTAACTTGAGAATCAGTAGCTAAATTTCGTCAGCTTATCTAAGAACTATTTGGCTCAGTTTGTAAACATTCGCTTTTTTTTTGTTTGCACAGAGAGTCTGGGTTCGATCCCCAGTATTTGTATGCTGGGATATAACTTTTTTTATTTTTTTACACTTTAATTTCGTATTGTTTTTTTTAATTTACTATATTTAAAACTCTTAGCACCATGTAATTTAAAGCTCTGCTCGCGAGGTCTACAGCTCACAGAGCCACTAGTTTAGCAGTGGCGCTAGTGTGCACGTTGATGGGCTCTTAACTCTTTTTGTAGTGTCCACAGAAACCTCTTTCTGAATAGGTAAATATCATTCATTGATCGGTTTTGTTATTTTCCGTCATGCATGCAGTTATACACTAAATATACCTAATTTGCACCGATTAATCTTAACGGTTCCAATACAATAGGACAAAGTAGTTAGATTAGACGTATTGATAAAAGATAACTTAGATAACGCACACTGAGCTATGTGAATACACTTGTGTCGCTTAACTTCAAACTCGGGTAAATCCATTCGACCCGCTCAGCAAATCTCTACTCTATTACCTTTTCTTAATACCAAAATCGCATAATCTGACAGATGGATTTACCCGAGTTTGAATTTAAGCGACTCACTTTTTCTTGTAATTCGTTGCCATGGTTACGCCTGGGTCACTTAAAACCCCGGCTTTAAGGTATTTAAAATATCCTAACTTACATTTTTACTTATTTATCTTTTCCTCCTCTTCTTCCTTTCTCCATCCCACTTTAAGTGGGGTTGGCTCTCCTAATTATTTTGTGCCACTAGATTCTGACGAGCTTCTCTCTGGGGGCCGATTTTTGAATTTTGATCGTTCGATTTCGTCACTCGAAAATCGGTGTAAAACGGCGAAATGCTATTTTTTTAAATACGAGCGATAGAAATTGGGAATCTAGTAGTATTGACCACTCGTTTTCAATTCTATTAGTAGAATTTAAATGCCTAGTAGTGGAGATATTATTGAACGAAATACACGAAATCGAGCGGTCGATTTTCAAAAATCGGCTCCGGTCTGTGAGTTCTGTTGTTTTACTTATCTATTTAATTATATTACTTAACTATGTATTAAATTACTTATCTATTTAATTCCTTTAAACGAGCAATTCTTGTTTTTTTCCTAGGTTAGATCGATTTTCCGCCTCTCAAACCCCCAATATAGCAAATTTTATACAAATCGTTAGAGCCGTTTGCGAGATCCCCGAAAAATATAAATATACAAGAATTGCTTGTGTCGCTTCACTTCAAACTCAGGTAAATCCATTCGACCCTCTCAGCAAATATCTACCCTATTACCTTTACTTAATACCAAAATCGCATAATCTGACAGATGGATTTACAGAGTTTGAAGTTAAGCGACTCAACTTTTCTTGTAGCACGTTGCCATGGTTACGCCCTTAAGAGCCAACGGGAGTGGTCATTTCTCCATACAAACGTACTCCTCGTTTTCCTCCGTGGTTTTTGAAGCTAGAGCAATGATTTTTTCAACACAGATTAATATTGTCAATATCTGTGTCGGACCGTTTTGCCTTTTTTGATATTTTTGTTTTTTAAGGCGCTAGAGCCCTTCAAAAATGGCCAAAATGGCCTAATTGACTATGCCGCAATGAGAGGCGTGGCATTCAAAACTGATATCAATTAGCCAAAAAAGCAAAACGGTCCGACACAGATAATTTCATAATCATTTAGATTTCCAAATTTGGTTACGATTGGTTAAGTTTTGGAGGAGGAAACAGAGGAGTACGAAACCTCGATTTTTGAGATTTTTACGCAGGATTTTTCGCCTTGTCCTTATCGCACTACTTTTAGGTGCCGCTTCCGTTAGCGAGACGGGTATATTTACCTAAAATATTTAAAACTCAGCTCCTGTTTCGTCTTAATGTTTCAACTGACTGGCTGAACAAACTTGTATGACGGTGAACGCACATGTGCGTTGGGGGCAGATAAGGAACTTATACACACATTGATGCGTATACAGAACAGACACATTGTGCGAGTGTGCGCACATACATACAAACCATTTCCTCGTGTCAGCCGTGTGAAAACCCGGCTTGATTAATTGTATTGTTTTCGAGTTTTCGCGAAAACACGGTTTTCATTGGGGATTCAAAACAAGATGGCGTCGCGCGGGCGTATGACGCAGGTCCGGCATGCATATTGTATCCGGGGCGATGCATGATTCAGGCGTTCGGATGCTTACGCACGGAATCCATTAATATAATCTACGGGTTGTATACTGGAGTACGCGAATATCCAGCGGGCTCAGCACGGTTCCATTTTTATCGACTATCACTATGCGCGTCCCTTTCGCACTTACATACTTGTTAGAACGTGACAGGCATGGTGACAAGGGATAAAAACGCGACCGTGCTAAGCCGCCAGGAGTTAAGGTGACATTCGGATGCAACTGCAGCAGTGTAAAGGATGCCTCACGCTAGACCGGGCCGGGCCCGGGCCGAGGCGTCCGACATGTTTCCACATTTTCTATGACGGCTGATCGGTGATCACGTGGTGCTTTCCATAGAAAACGAAGCACCGGAAGCTCCGGCCCGGCCCTGGCCCGGTCTGGGGTGAGTCATCCTTAAGGGCTGATTTAGATGGCGCGCGAACTCGCATGCGATTTTATACATTGCGGACTGATGGTTACGTCCAATTCGACCGACCGATCAAAAACCGTAATGTAATGAAACTCGCATCGTCTAAATGAGCCCTAATAGGGTATAGTAGGATAGCCTTTGAAAAATTGCCCCCAGCGTTTTAGGGTCGAAACTATAATCAAACGATGCCTTTTGAAGAGGCACGTAGTTTCATCCCTCACGCACGCGGCACGCCAGCCTGCTTCCATTCACTACCACTATGTGGCTGGTGTTCTCACGTGCCCTCAATGTGCGCGGGGGTTCACCTCAAAGATCGGCTACGTCAGCCATATTCAGGCGCACGACCGCCGAGCTAACTAGGAGTCGAAGTGGTCGCCTTGGTCGAATCCGGCCGGAAGAAATCATCATCATCATCAGTTTCATCCCTCTGTTAGGTAACAGAGGGATGAAACTATGTGCATGTGCATGTAGAAATGCAGGAGGTCCTGGGGGTGATAAACACCCGATTAACCCCAAAACTGTTTTATGAAAATTTTGTATGATGTACAATACAAATTGGTTCATATTTGAAAAAAAAATGGTGTGTGTACCAAGAGTCGAACTTGTTATACTGTACAGGGTGATATAACTTTTTTTTATTTTTTTTACAAGAATTTAAATGGTTAGGAGGGTCATATTTTTTTAATATATAGCTTTTAGTCTCATTAATATTTGTACAAAATTTGAAATTAGTCACTTTCATAGTTTAGGAAAAAATAAATAAAACAGTTTTGGGGTTAATCGGGTGTTTTTCACCCCCAAGGGGTAACAGAGGGATGAAACTTTGTGCAGGGTATTACCTCTTCAAAAGGCATCGTTTGATTATAGTTTCGACCCAAAAACGCTGGTAGTAGAAGAGCCGGCCGCAAAATTTTTAACCGACTTGATACCACGATGAAATGCACAATGGTTTCCCAGAAAAGTTATGCTAAGTCCGAATTCGATAGTCTGCCACGGCGGAACTTGCCGAAAGTACGAAAAAGAAGGCCACTTCCGGTGCGAAAAAAGGGGCTGATTTAACCCATCTGATACCGAGATAGTAGTTATGGCAGCAGTTAGAAATTTACATGTAGACACAGAAAAGCGAAGTCTGCCACTATTTTTTTTGCCGGAAGTGCTTGGCAGACGCTCTCAAAGGTGACCATCGGGACCCCTAAATTAACCCATCTGATACCACCATGAAACCAATGCCAGTCGGTAGGTATGAACTCTCATGTCAGGAATATATAAGTCTGCCAAGGCTTTTCCTGCCGAAACACCATGGCAGACGAGATTATGTAAGCAAGGTCGCCATCGGTTACCCTACACTAACCCATCTGATACCACCATGAAACCAATTCCATTCGGTAGGTATGAACCCCCATTTTAGGAATATATAAGTCTGCCAAGGTTTTTCCTGCCGAAACACCTTGGCAGACGAGATTATAAGCAAGATGACCATCGGTTACCGTACACTAACCCATCTGATACCGCCATGAAACCAATTCCAATCGGTAGGTATGAGCCCTCATTTCATGAATATATAAGTCTGCCAAGGCTTTTCCTGCCGAAACTCCTTGACAGACGAGATTATGTAAGCAACATCCGCATCCGTGGGACCGGTATACGTGATTACTGTAGGCTTATTTATTACTTTATGCTTTTACATATTTGTATATTATTATGTTATTAATGAAATATGTTTATAATTTATTAAACCTATACCTAATACATTGGGAATTCATTACCTGCTTACGGCAGTAGTAGGGAGTAGTGGGTGAGTTCTGGCTCACTTAGCCAGACCAACAGTCCCTCCCCCTTTTTTTCCCTTGTTGAGGCCCTGCAACCTTACCTTGAACCCAACCTAATGTCATTGTAGCTCGAATCTAACCTAATCTATTTTTATTGCTTTTAGAAAATATTCTAATAACAATTATCTACTTTTGCAAAGTTAAATGTTGAATTCTTTATTTCGCAAAATGGAATTTTAATGTGACTATAATGTATGTGCAATCTACTTAGAAACTGGGTTTAGAAATATAAAAACACACATTTTATATAGGATAATAAGTTTATTCAAGTAATATTCTGAACATATGAGATATAGTAACATCATTACTTATTCTGTGTACAGTGGAGAAAACATGCAAGTTGACATTTTTCGTTTTAAAATAAAGATAAACTAAACAGTATTTGCCACAAACCGATGTTAAAAAACTTTGCAGTTGTTGGTTGGCATAATACCATCTCTTACAATTTCTCTTCATTAACATTTTATGATACCTTCCTGTTTTTATTTACTTAATTTAATTTTTTACTTTTTATGTGATCGGTACTTCATTTATTTTAGATTTTGGGCTAATATTAGTTTGTTAACCGACTTCCAAATCTCAAAGAAGGAGGTTATCAATTCGGTTGTATGTTTTTTTTATTTTTTATTTTTTTATGTTTGTTACTCTATATCTGCGTCATTCCTGGACCGATTTTGAAAATTAGTTTTTTGATTACACAAACGGGTCTACCGCGATATAATTTCATTGTTTTTACCTTTAATTCCGACGTTTCAGCTGAGTTGCACCAGCTGTGGTCACGGAAAGACTGACGTCCCAACAAATGTCAACGGAGATATTAATAAAACACCACTAAACTACCCGAAATTAGTTTATAAAAATGTTCGGGGTAGACAAAGAAATTGCAGCTACCCGTTAAAGTTTAATGTTTATTGTCCACGGCACGACACGCAACACTCACAGTATCCGTACACTGGTCCGAAGATATATCCGCTGGTTTCAACATTTGAATCACTGGTCCCCAAGTAGACGATAATTTGTACCCGTCCTCACGATTGAAATTTTTAGGGTGTTTTTTAATTTCAATCGCCTCTCTCACGATCCGCGGATAATAGTGTCGCTCGTTGGAGAGGACTTTGGGTTTATGTAGCTCAATCCAGTGATTCGTTCCTGTTGTCAGCAAGTGCTCAGCTATTGCGGATTTGTTTACATGGCGATTTTTAACAGCTGCTATGTGTTCCTTCACCCTCTCTTGAACGCTGCGCTTAGTTTGGCCAATGTACGCACTTCCACAACTGCATTCTATCTTGTAGACACCCGGATCAGTACTGAAGAAATTCTCCATTAAGACTGTATACACGCCGTTATCTAAAGTAGCAAGTCTTTTACGCAGCCCAAAGGATGTCATTCCGTATCAGAATCCGGGTGTCTACAAGATAGAATGCAGTTGTGGAAGTGCGTACATTGGCCAAACTAAGCGCAGCGTTCAAGAGAGGGTGAAGGAACACATAGCAGCTGTTAAAAATCGCCATGTAAACAAATCCGCAATAGCTGAGCACTTGCTGACAACAGGAACGAATCACTGGATTGAGCTACATAAACCCAAAGTCCTCTCCAACGAGCGACACTATTATCCGCGGATCGTGAGAGAGGCGATTGAAATTAAAAAACACCCTAAAAATTTCAATCGTGAGGACGGGTACAAATTATCGTCTACTTGGGGACCAGTGATTCAAATGTTGAAACCAGCGGATATATCTTCGGACCAGTGTACGGATACTGTGAGTGTTGCGTGTCGTGCCGTGGACAATAAACATTAAACTTTAACGGGTAGCTGCAATTTCTTTGTCTACCCCGAACATTTTTATAAACTAATTTCGGGTAGTTTAGTGGTGTTTTATTAATATCTCCGTTGACATTTGTTGGGACGTCAGTCTTTCCGTGACCACAGCTGGTGCAACTCAGCTGAAACGTCGGAATTAAAGGTAAAAACAATGAAATTATATCGCGGTAGACCCGTTTGTGTAATTAAATATGTGTACAAAACGCGAGAGTTTAAAGTGTTATAGTTTTTTGATTGTATGTATATGCATACAGATTGGTTCCGTTTTTGTCAAAACCCAGTTCTGATGATGGGATCCATGAGGAATCGAGGGAACTCCTCAAATTTTAAACGCATACATATAGTGATTTTTGGGTTTTTATCATCAAATTAAGCATACACATTCAAAAAAGTGACATTTGATGAAGTGCAACTGCTGATGATGATCAGAACGGAACTCTTCAACGACGCATAGTTCACGTTTGGCGATTTGTCGTCTTCGTTATGTTTGTTAAGCAAGTCAAGTTTTTAAGCCACATTTTTGTCAAGCTCGAGTTCTGATGATGGGATCCATGAGGAATCGAGGGAACTCCTCAAATCTTAAAGGCATGCGTATAGACATTTTTGTATTTTCATCAGAAAATCAAGGATTTACATTAAAAACTGTCGCATTTGATGAAGTGGAACTGCTGATCTGCCCTCCTAAGCTAAAAGGCAGTTTTTCGACATTTTGCCAAAATTGACTTTTTGTGATATTCGTAATGTAGAGATCGAGATGCATCAACCACTTTGGCCCGTTTTCCGATAAGTGGCTTAGTTTTCGAGAAAAATATCGTAAAAAGACCGTATTTGCACTAATTGTCTAAGCGTTCCTAGTCTAAAAAGCGACTATTTGACAAAGCCAGACTAAAACAACGTATATGCAGCTATACGTTTTTTTACGCTCTGGTTTGCGTAAAATCTTATCCACCATGTCTAGCCTAAAATAACGTATAAGCCAAAAACTAGGCTAAAAATACGTAAAAGACGCTATACGCGCTTTAAGATTATGATCTTTAGCACAATTTTAGATCTGATACTAGTCTAAAAAATCGTATAGTATTTTTTTTTTGTTTCAATGTCTCATACGTCATTTAAGCCTAGTATCACTTAACTTTTTTACGTCACCATAATAGTTTTTAGAAACGTATAAATGTTATACGTTCTTCTTATTTTGTATAGACGTCGTATTAAACGCAAACAAACTTTTATAATGGTTGAAAGTGCGTCTAACTAGTCTATAACGCAGTATATGCTCCAACCTTCGTCATGCTCCCCGCGCGCCGAAAGACACCCTTATGCTAAGTAAAAGCCGTCAGCCGCAAGCGCAGGCTTGTGGCTGCCGGTATGCGAGCGGAGGTGGCATTTTGCGCGCGAAATATTGACCGAACGCCAAAGTAAGAAAAATACTTTATTATTGCATTACCATCATATGTTATCAATAATATGTAGTGTTTACAATCAGTACCTTCGAGTATTATCATTTTTATCAAGGTATATACTTTAAAATTGCCTCGCAAATACTTACGCTCGACAGCAAATACGTCTTTCTAGCGTAGTTTGTGATGATGAAATTGTTCATACGTACTTTTCTACAACAAACGTTGTTTATGTTTTATTTTTTCATTCGACGGTTTGACTGCTTTTATTTAAATAAAATCAAATTTATATTAGAGCTAATTGTATCGGGTTTAATTCCCTATAAGCCAAGTAGGTATTTCACATTACGAAGAGTTTAAATCTTATTGAAAAATGTTTTAAAGGGAAATTTAATGAGAATTCTTATGGACAAAATAACATTTTCCGCCTAAGTATTTAGATAACCAGGACAAAGGACCATGGGCATCTTTGTATGGAACCTGGGTCCATCCAAAAACCAACTGAGAGTTATATATATATATATATATATTAGGCCATTAAATACCTAAGTGGGTTTTATAAAAAAACAATATGTATCTTAAAATAAGTTGGTATGTTTGTGTATTAGGTAATAGTTGTATGTTAAAATAGTAAAAGCTATGAGTTTGTAATCTAATAGAAAAATAATTTTATTAAAATTTGAATCTGATTTTTAATTAGGTACAACCGCTAAAATGCGTTTTAGAATTAAATAAATGACAGAGTATGTGCAGGAATTAATACGAGTTTAATTTTATTGCTAATGTAGACTACACAACTCGCTAACGTCTTACCGTGCGATGAAACTCTCGATGATTCGATGCCTATTGATAACAAACTAAAATAACTATTAGAGATGCCACGAATTCGGTAAAACATTATGTTTTATTGTGAGTTACGTGTATGCGAAAACTGGTCACCTACAAAGATAGATGGTTGCTAAGATTTAAGTCAGCAGCAAGCTGGGATCTCCATACAAACGTAGTTACGCTCTCATTTTAAAACGATTAGGTAGATTGCTCTAAAACTTTGTACTCACTAAAGGATAAGGTATATCTATGCCTGTAATTAATGTGTAGCTTCAGATACCATAATAAAAAAAATACAGCGAATATAAGTTTTTCATACAAAACTTATTTATCCTCTATTTCATTAGTTTTGTTGGAATATAAACTAATTAGGAACTGGTATAGATATACCTTATGTTATTGTATGTGCAATTTATTACAATCCAACACGTTGTTTTAAAATGAGTACGAATCTCCGTTTTTATGGGAAGTAATAATTCGGCTGAGCTTATTGCGGACTCTTTTAAGTTTCTTTGCTCATGCTCATTAGAAGTACGTGTAATGTCATTCACCAACTCAGTTTTGTGGTAATTACTGGGAAGTTTTTTTCCAGTAGTTACCACTGGTAAATGGTGGGATTTTTTCCCTAGTAGTTACCACCAACATTTTTTTACAGTACAATTTAAATGTCTTTTATTATATGAACAAAAAACACTATACTACTAAGCTTTTATTAAAAAAACGAGGTCCAGCGATTACTTTTTGGATTATAATCTTAATTACCATACAAAATTAACATATAAATCGGGTTATTCCCACTAGTTACCATCAATTTGTTATAGTTAAATAGTAATAAAAACAGTATAAGTAGAATACTATAAAAATAGAGGCTTTATTGAACCCTAACAAAATTGTAGTAACTACTGGGGAAAAAATCCCACCTTTTACCAGTGGTAACTACTGGGAAACAAATCCCATTAGTTACCACTGGTAACAACTTGATGGTAACTAGTGGGAATAACCCAATTTATGTGTTAATTTTGTAAGGTAATTAAGATTATAATCCAAAAAGTAATCGCTGGATGTCGTTTTTTTAATAATAGCCTAGTAGTATGGCGTTTTTTGTTCGTATATAAATAAACATTTAAACTACGTGTCTATTTTTTATTCCCATTTCTTCCATAAATACTAATCTATAAAACCGTATATTCGGTGTTTTTGGTGGTATACTTTTTTTACACTAGCACGCTAGTCGAAAATCTGGACAAAATCTTAATTTTTCCTATTAGGTAATTTTTCCTGCTATAAGGTCTTTTAACTTAGGATTTCAATTGGGAATTATTCATTGTTACTAAGCAAAAAGGCAGCATGTGACATATACTGCGTTTTTACCTAGTTTCTACTAGGGCTCGCGGTCGAGTCCGTGTTTCGTTTACACGTTTCGAATACCCGTTTCCGAATAACACGTACACGGTTTTCTGGCCCGTTCCGCACGTGTAATTAAGAAACGTGTAATTAAGATCCGTCTCCACGGATAAACGGGTATTCGAAGAAACGGATCTTATTTACCCGTGGCTCCGGACACGTCCTTGACGAGTAGCGAAGGAACGAACCGGCGCGGCGTACTTAAGAGTTAGACAAAAGATTCATGACGAGTTTCCATCATATTTAACCTTATTCCGTGGTTCATAGAGTCGAAATTCAATAAACGGTTTACAGAACCCTTTCCTGACCAGGTAGTTTTTGCTTGCAATGTTGCAAATACGAGTAGAAAATTAGAAATATAATAGGTATACCTATGCTACTTATCAAAATAGTATTTTATATAAGACTTCAAATACTAATACTTTATGGTTTATTAATATAACTTGATAGCAATAAATTTAAAAGTGCTTAAAAAAAATAAAAGCAATAAAGAGTATAAAGACTTTACGTTAAAATCTGGCCATGCATGATCTGGTAGGTGGTGGTAGGTAAGTATACAATATTCTTACCAATTGCATATTTTTAAACAGTTCTTATATTTTTAATAATTTGTATTCTGTATATTGTATGTGTGAGTTTTTACGAATATATTCTGTCAATAAGAAATGTATATTTTTTAATCTAATTATTTTTAAGTTACGTAAGCCAGACATCTTAGTATTATTATAGTAAACCTCGTAAAAATTAATAAATACAGTGTAAACTCTATATAACGACACTGAAGGGACTGCGGATTTTTCGACGTTAAGTATAGAGAGTGGTTGTTAAATGGAGTGAAATAAAAAGGTCATCTTACTATTCTAAATATTCTAATGTATCTGTTTATAATATACTTAGGACACATTTTGCACAAGAAGAACATTCATTTCATACAAATAACAACGCCTATTAATTTATAACGTGTAACATCTTGTCAAAAGTCTAGTGCCCGAGGTAAACATGTCCAAGTTGATCATACAAAAACAAAAGACAAATTTTCTTAGAATCTCCGGTACGTCAGTCGAAGTAAACACGTGCTAGATGATAAAACAACAAAACAGCAAACAAAAAAACGTACACAGTTGCAGTTTATATCAATTTCGGCAACTTAGAAAGTATTTCTTAATGATGTATTATGCCGTATTGTTGTCGTTAAATAGAGTGAGCGTGACGCTATATAGAGTGTATTACTGTATAGAAAACAAGGTAAACCAACCAAAGTCAAGCAATTTCGACATTTTAAGGAGTTTGTCGTTAAATCGAGTGACGTTATAAAGAGTTTACACTGTAATCATGTGTAACTGCCAATAAGTAATGTATTTACAACTTTTAATATAATTCAGTATGAATTTATGAAAAGTAAGACTTTTCTTAAATTCATTATCTTATTATCATATAAAATGAACTTTAAGACTGTACTAATAAATATTATTTACAATTTTAGCAACAAAACAACAAAACGATTTTAAATTAAAGTAACTTGGAAAGACTGTATTTTACGAATTGGCCGACTAAGTGGCGAACTGGAGTCATACCTACTTACCTAAACACAATATCTTAAAAGTCATATTTATTTCGTGTTCATTTGGTTCGATACATTTGCTTCTTTAATTTTAGCCGCTGCATTTGTTACAATTTCATATATGTGTAGACAGGTTCTCCTTATTACACCGACATAAAGGTTATAATTAGCTATGGCAGTTCTGATTATGGTTTGGGACGCTAGTTGTTTTCTGCGATATCAGATAAAAGGGTATTGGAAAACAACACGTTCTAATGAATGGACAACCACCGGCCGGCATTTATTACCTGAGCACTAGTGCGAAAGTGACCCCAGTCAACATGAATGATTACCAATTTTGAGATCTATTTTAATGTATTTAGCAATATAATTGCAAGGTAACCACGGTAGCATAGGTTTTTAAGGTTCTCGCGTGAAATCCTGCGTTTCAAATGCCGCTGTACTTTTTTTGCTTCGTTGGTAGATTAGTTAACAGTTAGGTAATTGATAAAAATAACAAATAACCACAAAGTAGTAGTAGGTAGTATTTGTGTGTTGCGTGCATACCTATTCTTCGCGAAACTATATAACTTACACCATTATATATAAAATGTGTTTCTTTGATTGAAATGTAATATGTAATGAAATTAACTTAAAAGCAATTATAGTAAAAATAAATTGGCCACACGAAGGGTTCCGTACCATTAACTATAAAAACGGTGACCCATCCAAGTACTTAAGTCCCAGAGCCCCACTTAAGTCTTTATTTTATTCTGTTTTTAGTATTTGTTGTTATAACGGCAACGGAAATACATCATCTATGAAAATTTCAGCTGTCTAGCTATCACAGATCACGAGATACAGCCTGGTGACAGACGGAAATTTTGTGATTTCGGAGTTGGTCCCATACAAAAAGTTGTTCAGTATGGCCTACCTAATCACCTCGCACAATATGGCATACGGTCCAAAAATTACCCTGTATTGTATAGTTGGTTAAATATGTTATATTAACACATGTGTTAAAACTGTTATAAATAATTTAAAAAAAAATCGTACGCTAAACGAGTTCATCTGAAGTCAACATTCAATACTAGACCTTGCATAACCCAGAGCTAGAGCATTGATTAGCTCAAACTGTTTCGGATCCGTTCGGGCCGGTCTTAAGTACCCGTGTAAACGGAGATACGTATCTGAGAAACGTTTCTTGGGAACGGTTCTTGGATACGTATCCGGATCCCGGCGGTTCCGTGTAAACCGTGTTCTTAGCACCGCCGGTCTTAAGAACACGGGTATTCGTTTCGGAGTGTAACACGGATACCGGGAGCCCTAGTTTCTACTTCGTAACTAAGTTAGAACGCCGCATAACGCATGTTTACCGCCTTCTTGACTAGTACGACCTACACATTTTTAAGCTTAATACTAATCTAAAGTGTTTTTTATAAAATTAAAAAAACTGAGCTGTTTAGAAACATACTATAAATACCTAAAATAAGTACATATACAGGGTGAAATTTAAATCACTGGCCATATTCATTCCAGGCACTAGGTTACACTTAAGGAATCTATTTAGCGAAAAAAAAGAGTACATTTTTTTTTTATTTTCATTTTTCAATTTTTAAATACTTTCCACGAGTCGTGGTCACCCTATTACGACAAATGTAAACAAACCTAATAGTAGGTTTTAACAACAACATCAGCAAAACCCTTATCTGACCTTCACTAAACCTTATAATCGTTGCAATAGGGTCCACCTAGTTAGTGTTGGCGATGGTAGGCAGGTTTATCAATTTCGAGGGTAGTCTAAACCATTCCGCGCTAGCGGTAAACATAACGGTTAGCATAAATGATTAGTCACTCGTCACTCGCCAACCTTAAAATAATAATCGCGCGCGTACTAAGGTTTAAAAAAATGTTTTCGAACCGGGAATATTAGGAAATGGTACGGTGTTATTTATTAAGTGGTGAGTGTTTACGTGGTGCACAAAGATTATACGAAATGGAATCAGTTCCACGCCTTCGCAGACAAGGATTGAATCCAAGAGTACCATCTCGTGGGACTTTCGTTAATTGCGTCGACTTTTAATCAAATGTAAGTACATAAGATGATTCAATTTTTTAAATACGCCTGAATGCAAAGATTCCTGACCTAGTTTTTACTCATTGTTTTTAAGCCACGGACGTTTTGTTAATAATCAATAGTCAGAAATAATATTTTAGATTAAAAATGGGTTGCCTTTGCATTTTGACGGCTCTAAGCCCGTTAAAGTATGAAGGAAAAATTAGCAACTTATGTAGGTAAGCGTCTTATCTCGCTGCAATAGGGTTCATAATTGGTGACGCTATTGCAAACAGCGGGAGGGGCGGGGTGTCAATGACCTTAACTGATAAGAGAGAAGCGGGTGTAGTGGTAGTTGTCGGTTCACCATAACGTACGAGGTTTTTAGGACAACTTGATGATGAGTTATTTCGAAAAAAATGTACTGAGTGGTATTAAAAGAAAAAACACGTGTTTAATATTTTTTCGAGTTCTTTCGGGTGTTTCAATTTGGCCAGTGAATTAAATTTCACCCTGTATATACCTACCACATACAAAAAGAAAAAATGGAAAAAGTTTTTCCGTTTCGTAGAAATTCAAGAAAGATGTTTGGGTTGGTTTTTTGCGATTATCTCGAAACTAGCTTTTGTCGAAAAACTGCCTTTTAGACTAGGACGGCAGTGATGATGACCAGAACAAAACTCTTCAACGACGCATAGTACACGTTTGGTGATTTCTAATTTCGATTTTGACTTGGACTGCGACCCGGACTCGGACCCAGAACCGGACTCATACCCGGATCCGGTTCGGACCCGGACTCGGACCCGGACTTGGAATCGAACTCGGACCCGGACTCGGACACGGACTCGGACTAGGACCCGGACTCGGACTCGGACCCGGACTCGGAACCGGACTCGGAACCGGACTCGGACTCGGACCCGGACACGGACTCGGACACGGATTCGGACCCGGACTCGGACTCAGACTCGGACCCGGACTCGGACCCGGACCTTGACCCGGAAAACCACTATAATATATATTATATTATAATTATTCTCTTTATTCAATTAGGGTCTTAGGTTAGGGTTTTACAATGTGAGTATAAAAGTAAAATATAAAAACACTTACAAAACATAACAAAAATATATAAACACATTATAAAAAACCTAACCTAGGGTGCCGCCGGCAGCGGGGCAGGGTCCAAGCTGCCGGTGGTCAGGGCCGCAGAGTGAGGAATCGACGTACTATACGCGCCGTGTCCAAAATTACCGCCTTCTGCATCTGACCCTTGATCCAACCACCCAGCGAGAGTCTCTCTAGGTGTTGGTCGAGACTCTTCGCTATGAGACCGTTCGCTGACACGACTATAGGAACAATGATCGTCGAGTCAACATCCCACATAGCGGTTATCTCGTGGGCTAAGTCTAGGTACTTGCTGGACTTGTCCTTCTCGGCCTTCACGAGATTCTCATCATGGGGGATGGTGACGTCGACGAGCACGGTCCGGCGCTGCGATCGATCTATCAGCACGATGTCAGGCTTATTGGCTACAATAGTCCTGTCAGTGATGATAGATCGATCCCAATAGAGCGTGGCACGACCATTTTCGAGAACTGGCGCAGGTGAGTACTTGTAGTACGGCACTTCGCGGTCCACAAGGCCGTATAGGAGGGCAAGCTGCTGGTGAATAATTCTGGCTACGAGGTTATGTCTGTGCAAGTACTCGCCGTTAGCAAGATGAGAACAACCGGAGATAATATGCCTGAGTGACTCTCCGGGACGGCGGCATGCCCGACAAATGTCGACCGTACCGTCCTTCAGGATATATTTCCGATAGTTGTTCGTCATCATCACTTCGTCCGCAATTGCACAGGCAAAACCCTCGGTTTCTCCGAAGAGGTCCCCGAATCGTAACCAGTTCACCGACGCGAGCAGGTCCACATCGGGTCCCGTGAGGGCCTTGTAGAACCGCCCGTGTAGCTGCTTATCCTTCCATACCGCCTTGCGGTCCTCGGTGCTTAGTACTACAGGTTTGCGCCAGTTCTCGTTCGCCAAGGAGAGCGGCGTGAGGTTCCTGTCTACTGCCACCACATCACAATGCATCCCACACTCGTTGTTAAGGAAATAATTCCTGAGATTGTACACCTCGCGGTTGTGGAGATCCTTGGCGTTTAGGAAGCCTCGGCCTCCACACTTCCGTGGGATGTACAATCTCATAACTGACGAGCGTGGGTGTAGCATGCGATGTGTGGTGAGCAGTGACCGGACCCTCCGATCCAGGGCATCCAGCTCGGTCTGAGTCCACCTTAGTATGCCAAAGGAGTATGTGAGTAGAGGCATTACCCAGGCGTTGAAGGCGCGCACTTTGTTGCCTCCTGACAAAAGACTGTTGAGTACTTTTGTGAGCCGACTGAAAAAGCGCTCCTTCACCGACCGTCTAATACCTTCTTCCTCAATACCCAACGACTGTGACATGCCAAGGTATTTATAGGTTTCTGATTCAGAGATGGATCTGAAAGACATTGTCTCAGAAAGTTGTAAATTTGTTGAATTTACAACTTTCCCCCGCTGTACATGCATAACCGCACATTTATCGACACCAAACTCCATGTTGATGGCATTACTGAAGACTTCGGTAGTTTTCAGTAGCTCCACCAAGTCTTGGCTATTTGGTGCAAATAATTTGAGATCATCCATGTACAGAAGGTGAGAAATGACTTCACCCCCTCTCCGAAGCCGGCAACCTAGTTCTAAATCCTTCAGCAAGGTACTGAGAGGATTCAAAGCTAGGCAGAACCACAGAGGACTCAGACTATCACCCTGAAATATTCCTCGCTCAATCCTTATAAAATCCTGCGGGCCAGGGCTCCCATCCCCGCCTCCTGGTTGACGAAGGACTGTGGTCCATTGCCTCATACACGCGCTTAGAAAGGCTCTTAAAGCTGTATCAACTTTATACAGCTCTAAGACCCTCTCCAGCCATGAGTGAGGCACCGAATCATAGGCCTTCTTGTAGTCAATCCAGGCTGCTGAGAGGGCCCCCCTGTTCCGCCGGATTTGTTGGCAGATGGTCATGTCTATGAGGAGGAGCTCTTTAGTACCACGGGACCCAACCCTACATCCATTTTGAACAGAGGCCAAAATATTGTTTGCGACAATGTGCGCGTTGATTTTTGCTCTCAAAATGGATGTAAGGAGCTTGTAGAGTGTAGGCAAGCATGTGATGGGTCTGAAGTTCTTCGCTTCCGTGGTACTACCGGACTTATAGAGCAGGAAGGTGACACCAGTTGTTAAGGAAGGTGGGGGAGAACCAAGCTCGAGGGCTTGTTGAAATTGTGCTGCCAAGCAGGAGTGTGAGCATCGGAACCATTTTAGCCAGAAGTTGTGCAATCCATCCGGCCCAGGACTTTTCCAGTTCTGGGCCGTGCGAATGGCACAACTTACGTCATCGGGGCTGATGGTGACTGCCCCCATAGGCTCGATGGACTCGCACTCACGCTCGACAACACTCATCCAACTCCCCTCGGTGTGTCCGACAGGCACTGACCAGATGCTACGCCAGAAGTCATTCATGACAGTAGCCTCCGGTGGCTGCGAGTCGGACGCACGAGGGTTGGTTTCCTCCCACTTTCGGTACATCTTCCTTTGGTCACTCTGGAAAAGACGGTTCTGCTGGAATCGGTCCACACACTCTCTGTAGCGGCGAATACGGTTTGCCCATGCATAGACTTTTTGCTTTAGAAAGTCGATGCGCTCCGTAATGTTGGCCATGTAGTCGCGGGGCCTGATATCCGTCCCCGCGAATGCCTGGTTTACAAAGCGCATTACTCGGGGGCGATTGTTGCCCCCCCTGAAGCAGATCAGCTTTGCGATAAGAGTCCTAAAAGAGCTGATACGTCGCTCGATCCGTATTTGCCATGCGGGGGCACCCCCGGCGGTCCTAGGTGCACGTTCAGAGTCCGGAAACTTGACTCGTGCAACACGGCACGCCGCGATGGCTCCGCAATACATGATCGCGTGCGTATCATCTAAATCTTTACTAGTCCGCAAATATGGCTCTAGTAAAGCGTTTAGGGCTCCCATTAGCGCTAGATTGTGTCTATTCATAGGCAAACGTGGTAATCGTGGCCTAGTATTGGGTGTGGAGCGATACTGCGTAATCGCCTCATCCAAAGTCCTCCTCAGTTGCTCATTGGCTGTACTACTCACACTCTGCGCGAACTCCTCCTCGTCGGCACAGAGATCTACCCGCGGCGCCTCCGGTGCCTGGTCGGGTGCCGGCACCGGATCCGGCGATGTGGCGGGCGGGTCTCGCACCGAGGTGGAAGCTGCGCGAGTAGAGAGAGCCTCCAGGCGAAGCCGATCAAGTGTCGAGTCATCCAACCGCTTTAGCCGCTGGATGACTCGCACCTGATCCGATAGCCGTTGCGCAGTCACGTCGATGGTTGGTTCGAGGGCCTGAAACAGTGGAAGCATTCGGACACGGTACGCGCATAAGTCGGTTCCCCCCTCTGTAATATTATAATTATTATTATTACACGTAAATTTGTTCACGAAGAAACCGTGTACCGACTCTTCATGCCATTATATTTTTAATTTGCTGTTATTCTCTACAAATCGACACTAAAAGTATCAAAATATCAAAATATGGAGTTCCGTTTGAGAAAGAAGCAAAACAATTTTGTCTTTGACAGTAATTGAATTATTGTGTGATTTTGAAAGCTAGACAATTCAAGATTTCTATTTTTACTCACAAAGACAACACAGAAATTCAATCTCAAATGTAAACCTTCGAACAATTTCCATACATTGACGACATCACTCAAAATTCTTCTTCAAGTCAGATGCCCGCTGGGGCTGCACCGGAGCACACGTATAATTCTTCAAATAAAAATGACAGCTTGATTTGACATTAAATCATATACGCACACGAGAAAGTATACCAGTAGATAAATTGTATTTCAAAAAATAGGGTACATAAATATCAGCTCGCGTCTCCTTTAAATTTGATTTGCTGTTATTTACGGGTCATAATGGTTGAAAACCTCAGTAAACTATCTTAAAACAATACGATTACAGTCGAATTTAAGTATTATGTTCCTTCAAATCAAAACTCGCTTAAAATGAAAAAAGTTTAAAGACTCATCCTTTACTGATTGGGATTAATTTTCATTTTGCGTCATTTTAAAAACGTATTTGACTTCTGTACGTCAATTAATTTTGATGACAATTGTAATCTTGTAATATATTATAGAACTTTTATCTTAAAATATTGCCTATTAACAGGAAGCGTTATGTAATTCGTATAAGTAATACCTGAAAGTCTTGTACCTAGATCTGTAATACCATGGATTGCGACGAATAAATGATTATGATTATGCCGTTCGTTCCGTCTATATGTATAATGCGTGTACGTGCTGTTCTCTGAAAATCTTCAAGAAAAAATAACGGCTAGACCAGCACCTTTACTAGCGAGTTTTTGCGGCTTTGGAGACCGAGATAAAGCTTACAGGCCAATACCGCTGTGGCCTGGTTATTGTTATGTATACCTATGTATCGAATGTTTTTAAAAAAAAATTACTATAAAAAGCAATGTTTTATTTCGATTAGGTCTACATTTTGTGCATATTGTATATCTGAAGTATTTTCGTACTAAACTTGAAACTTTCGTTGAAACTAAATAAAATAATTATTCCTAATATACAGTCACCTGCAATTTATGTTACACAACACACAACGAAGGCCGCAAAAATATCTGACACGATCTTATTTGTAGAACCATAAGAGCATGTCATATATTTTTGCGGCCTTCGAAGAGTAGGTACCGGTCATTATCACCAACTTTGCCCGCATTTAAAAAAAAACACGAATTACTCAAAAAAAAAAACAAATCGTAATTACTTTTTTTGCTCAGCACGTCCATTGTGATCAAACGCATCAGTTTATTTGAAGAAAAAATATTTTTATCGTGTTTTTACCCATTTTTTTGCGTTTTAGAGGGTGGGCAAAGATATCCGGAGTTTTCGCCAACATTGCCCACGTCAATTTGGTATTCAAATACAGCTCGTATGATGATGATGTCTAAGGATCACTGGTTTTGGGCAATCCTACCATTCCCTGTTAATAACTTAGCGATAAGTGTAAAAACTTTTAAATAAATTTGCTGGGCAATGTTGCCTACCCGTTTTTGCTCATTTCCATATAAGGCTCGCCTAAGCATTTTACAAAGGCTAGGGTTGTCACTTTTGAGAAAATCTGTTACAATAGTTTAATGGCCAAAAATATGATTTTTGCTGTGTTTTTCATTAGTTAACGGGATAAAACATCTAAGTAAAGGATAATAAGACAAATTAAATACAGTATATATTTATAAACTTACTTTAGTGTACAAACATAACCTTATTTTACATGCGAAGTTGGGTAAATTAGATGAAAGTGACAACCCTAATCCGTTTTTGGTGGTGGGCAATGTTGGTATGGATGCCAAATCACCGGATTACTTTGCCCACCGCTAAAACTCGCTAAAAATTACAAATTAAAGATATCTTATTGATACTGTTTTAACACCCTCTGGCACTGATTAAAATAACCGACTTGGTTTCACATTACATCTCAAAACTTTTTGAAGTGAAAATTTCTTTAGCGGCGTGTAATAGTGCCCTTGCGGCCTATTTGCTGAATAAATGTTGAAGTTTGAAGTTTGCATGCCAAGTTTCGTGCTTTCTGCCGGATGGGACAGGATTTAGGATGGGTCAGACCAGGACCGCATTTTTGCAGGTTCATCTTTTATTAGCCAGACTCTACCTCCATACTAAATCGAGCTAAGGAGTCGCACTATAAAGAAATATTGAACATTTTCTTTCAAGTTGATATACAGGGTGTCCATGCATTAGGGTATTTATATTCAATATTCAATAATTTATTCATAAAATCAATACAATTTTACACGTCAATGGTATTTAGAACCAGTATACAAAGTATCATAACAAATTACGATTTTTTGACTTTGGAGCAACCTGTATGTGTTAGTAGCTCCTGAGGTAATAAATAGTATGACTAGATTTTGCCCTGTGCGCGGGGCCCGAGGGCCCCGCGGTCTTCTTGTAGTTTGTTGTTGGTGCTGTTGTTTTTGTTGTAGTAGTAGTAGTAGTAGTTTGTTTTCCAAAGGGAAAAAGAAATAAAGTTGTACTTTTGCTAGGACGAAAAGATCCGCGTGAAAGCACTACATTCCCGCAGCTCGGCCTGGCCTCGCGCGCTTGGGAACTCGTAAGGGACGCTCCGGGCCTTCGGCCCTACGCGGAGCTCGGCCTTCGTCCTTCGCTGGGTTTCGAAGCTCAGCGTCGGGCCTTCGGCCCGCCGCTTCGCTTATTAAAACAGTTGGGAGGGTTGGTTTTGCTTCGGGGCTTAAGCGGGAAGTTGGAGCTTAAACACGACCCAATAGGAAAAGTGTCTTAGACAAGCGAAACGGCGGGTCGAAGGCCGAAGGCCGTAGGCCAACTTCCCCCTCTCGTGTGACGCTTCGGGCCTTCGGCCCTACGCGGAGCTCGGCCTTCGGCCTTCGCGAGCCTCGACGCTTCGCCGTCGGGCCTTCGGCCCGCCGGCTTCGCTTATCAAGACAGTTGACTTTGTAGAACGCTTGGGGGAACTGCATTCACGCAGCTCGGCCTTCGGCCTTGCGTTTTGGGAGTCGGGGTGGAGGCTCCGGGCCTTCGGCCCTCCGCCGGGGTCGGCCTTCGGCCTCCCGGCCTGAAGCTCGCCCTTCGGGCTCGCTTAACACACTTTTTGTATAGGATTTTGCTTTGTTCGTCATTCCCGCAGCTCGGCCTTCGGCCTCGCCCAAAATTACTGGGGGCGGGGCACGCTTGGATATTCGGGGTGAAGCTCGGGGCCTGACGGCCCTACGCTGGGTCGGCCTTCGGCCTCCCGGCCTGAAGCTCGCCCTTCGGGCTCGCTTAACCTACTTGGAAATTTGAATTTTGCCCTTGTCGCCCGCCATTTTGGATTTTTCCAAAAATTTTTTTTACATGGTAATGCTGGGCCCCCTAGCTCGCCGCATGCCAAATCTCAGCGCACTCGGACCAACTTGAAAAAAAAAAAAAAAAGTCGGCCATTTTGAAATTTTTTAAATGCAGTTTGATTTGTTTCGGGGCCCTCTATGACATTTGGTCGAGCACCCCCCACCTACCTCGCACCGTTTAAAAGTTGCCATACAAAATTAAAATGACCATTATTTCCGCCATCTTGGATTTTTTCCAAAAATTTTTTTTTTCATAGGAATCTAGAGGCTTCTATCTCTCGCCATGCCAAATCTCAGCGCGCTCGGACCAACTTGAAAAAAAAAAAAAAAAAAGTCGGCCCGTTTGAAAATTTTTAAATGCAGTTTATTTTGTCTCGGGGCCCTCTATGACATTTGGTCGAGCACCCCCCACCTATCTCGCACCGTTTAAAAGTTGCCATACAAAATAAAAGGAGCCATTTTTTCCGCCATCTTGGATTTTTTCGAAATTTTTTTTCCCATACGAATCTAGAGGACCCCGAGATTCCGTGACCAAAATTTCAGCGCGCTAGGACAAACTTGAAAAAATTAAAAAAAAAAGTCAGCCATTTTGAAAAAAAATGGCGGCGTCAAAAACTGCCAGGGTCCCTCTATGACATTTGGTCGAGCACCCCCCACCTACCTCCCACCGTTTGGCCGGGCCGTCGAACATTTTTCTGACCGGAAGCGGTAGGCCAAAAGTCGGAATTTTCTGAAGTCACGAGACCGCCCTCTATACGACCGTACCAAAGTCTAACACCCCACGAACCTCCTTCTGGGAGAACAATCATGTCAATTAATCAGTCGTGTTGCAGCTTTAAATAAGATTAATTATTAATTATTAAATTATTAAATTAAATTAAATTAATTAAAACTTTCTTCGACCGTTATGATTATCTTTTTTATTTATGACATTAATAAGATTCTGACTTTTGACAAATGTCATCATTGCCGCACATTTTCAAACAAATTGTCAAAAGAACAAAAAAACAGATATTTCTCTTGCTAAGTTTATGACAATTGTCACAGAAACACTGCAATTGTCACGAAATTCCGACATATAACTCATTACCTGTCAAGAATTACCTACAATTCTTCTAGATCTTTGACAATTGTCAGAAACTTCACAGGAGAAATATCTGTTTTTTCCGATATAATAAAGTTTTTTTTTAATAATACAATGATGGTGGCAAACAGGAATACGGCCCGCCCGATGGTAAGTGGTAATCGTAGCCCATGGATGCCTGTGACGTCAGCGATAGTGATTTTACAATTCGTCGCACCTGTCACCGATGTGAAATTGGGGCCTGGCCTCTATTTCACTACGGTGGCAGGTGCGACACTTGTCGACATCACAGTTGGTACTGACGTTACAGGCCTCCATAGGCTACGGTAACCGCTTACCATCAGACGGGCGGTGTGCTTGTTTGCCACCAACATGTTAATAAAATAAAAACTCCATTATATCGCCAAATACTAAGTACTTATTTTGCGAAGCTAATGACAATTGTCACAAGAAACACGACAATTGTCGGTAATTCTTGACAGCAAATGAGTTCTGTGTAACACTATATGAGTAAAATGAATATAGGCGTGGAATCGAATGTATTTGCAGCCAACAAAATGCCAATGTTTGTTCAGCTACCTGTTCACCTGTTTAAATTGCTTATTATCAATTTAGATCCGGATTTTAAACCTGGCTGACATCGGATAGCCATTTATATTGATGTCAATGGTGTTGGTGAATATTTTAATTCATTCGGGCGAAAACCGGAAGGTTGGTTGGGTATCATAAAATGTTCATGGAGAGAAATTGTAAAGGCCCCAGTACACAATGGGCCATTGCCGGCCACTCCAAGGGACGCAGCCATGCGGTAGAATGAGATAGCAATATCATTTGCTCCCTCTAACGCATAAATGCGTCCCTTGGAATGGCCAGCGATGGCCCATTGTGTACTGGGGCCTTAAGATATGGTATTGTAATCAACAACTGCAAAGTTTTTTTTACATCGGTTTGTGGCAAATACTGTTTAGTTTATCTTTATTTTAAAACGAAAAATGTCAACTTGCATGTTTTCTCCACTGTACACAGAATAAGTAATGATGTTACTATATCTCATATGTTCAGAATATTACTTGAATAAACTTATTATCCTATATAAAATGTGTACATCAATGGAAGACATGAGTGAATTATTTCAAAGACTCGAATTAGAAAGTGGCAACGTAGGTCTCGCTGTGAACAGAGCGAAAACCAAAGTGATGGTGGTGGATCGAGCCGGAAAGTTAGCAAATGTCACCTGCAACATTCCTGGCATTGATATAGTCGACCGCTATATTTACCTGGGTTCCCAAATCTGCAATGATGGCAAATGTGTGTCCGAGATAAGAAGGCGAATCGGGATGGCAAAGGATGCTATGACCCGTTTAAATAACATTTGGAAGAAAAGGGGAATTGGTATCAAAACCAAGATCAGATTGATACGAGCACTAGTATTCCCTATCTTCCTGTATGGAGTGGAAACGTGGACTATCCTGGCCAGAGAGAGAAAAAGGATTGATGCATTTGAGATGTGGTGCTGGAGACGAATGTTACGAATACCTTGGACGGCGAGACGTACTAATGCATCAATCCTAACCCAGCTCCGAGTGAAAACTCGTCTATCCACCATATGCCAACAGCGTATACTATCATATTTCGGACACACAGTGCGCAGAGGTGACGAAAGTTTGGAAAAACTGATAGTGATTGGACACACCGAAGGCAGGAGATCACGCGGTCGTTCACCAATAAGATGGACCGATCAAGTTAAAGACTCGTCATCCTCTGCTTTCTACACGGTCGTCAGAGACGCGTTGGACAGAAACCGGTGGAGACAGATCATCCGCTCCAGATGCAACCCTGATACTGACCACGATCCTCAGACATGAGGGACCGACCAAAGAGAGAGAGATAAAATGTGTGTTTTTATATTTCTAAACCCAGTTTCTAAGTAGATTGCACATACATTATAGTCACATTAAAATTCCATTTTGCGAAATAAAGAATTCAACATTTAACTTTGCAAAAGTAGATAATTGTTATTAGAATATTTTCTAAAAGCAATAAAAATAGATTAGGTTAGATTCGAGCTACAATGACATTAGGTTGGGTTCAAGGTAAGGTTGCAGGGCCTCAACAAGGGAAAAAAAGGGGGAGGGACTGTTGGCCTGGCTAAGTGAGCCAGAACTCACCCACTACTCCCTACTACTGCCGTAAGCAGGTAATGAATTTCCAATGTATTAGGTATAGGTTTAATAAATTATAAATATATTTCATTAATAACATAATAATATACAAATATGTAAAAGCATAAAGTAATAAATAAGCCTACAGTAATCACGTATACCGGTCCCACGGATGCGGATGTTGCTTACATAATCTCGTCTGTCAAGGAGTTTCGGCAGGAAAGGCCTTGGCAGACTTAAAAATTTCCGAAATGAGGGTTCATACCTACCGACTGGAATTGGTTTCATGGAGGTATCAGATGGGTTAATGTAGGGTAACTGATGTACACCTTGCTAACATAATCTCGTCTGCCAAGGTGTTTCGGCAGGAAAAGCCTTGGCAGACTTATATATTCATGAAATGAGGGTTCATACCTACCGACTGGAATTGGTTTCATGGCGGTATCAGATGGGTTAGTGTACGGTAACCGATGGTCATCTTGCTTATAATCTCGTCTGCCAAGGTGTTTCGGCAGGAAAAACCTTGGCAGACTTATATATTCCTAAAATGGGGGTTCATACCTACCGAATGGAATTGGTTTCATGGTGGTATCAGATGGGTTAGTGTAGGGTAACCGATGGCGACCTTGCTTACATAATCTCGTCTGCCATGGTGTTTCGGCAGGAAAAGCCTTGGCAGACTTATATATTCCTGACATGAGAGTTCATACCTACCGACTGGCATTGGTTTCATGGTGGTATCAGATGGGTTAATTTAGGGGTCCCGATGGTCACCTTTGAGAGCGTCTGCCAAGCACTTCCGGCAAAAAAAATAGTGGCAGACTTCGCTTTTCTGTGTCTACATGTAAATTTCTAACTGCTGCCATAACTACTATCTCGGTATCAGATGGGTTAAATCAGCCCCTTTTTTCGCACCGGAAGTGGCCTTCTTTTTCGTACTTTCGGCAAGTTCCGCCGTGGCAGACTATCGAATTCGGACTTAGCATAACTTTTCTGGGAAACCATTGTGCATTTCATCGTGGTATCAAGTCGGTTAGAAATTTTGCGGCCGGCTCTTCTACCATGGGGGCAATTTTTCAAAGGCTATCCTGCTATACCCTTTGAATAATGTACCTTTTAAGGTACATAAGTCTATTAATTCACATAGACATCTGAGCCCCTCGTGTAAATTTCATTCGATAGAGTGACGTGCGTTCGCGTTTGCGTTATGTCTATTTTTGTATGCGATTTTGAACAGCGCGCCATGCGGCACGTTTTAGAAACTCATAATCCCATACGAAACGACACTTAATGCAAACGCGTACGTAATGATAAAAAAGCCCCTATGCCCTTAGCGAAAAACATTTAAAATACAGTGGAAACTGGATAAGTGGAATCGCAAGGGACCGGCTGTTTAGTTCCACTTATCCAGGTTTTCCATTTATCCAGTTTTCCACTAAACCAGGTTCAAATAAAACGTTTTCTCACTTACAGAGGCTCTCGCTAACAGAGGTTGTGGATGCTAGTAATGTCGCTTATAGAGGTCACGTATGGTATGATCAAGACTTAAATAATCATCTTTTATTAAATATGTATGTAGATATGTATGTATTAACAAAAATAGGTATGTAATCCTGACTTTAAAAAAAGCAATACTGTTAATAATCCACAGTACCTACTTGTATACAATTTTCAAAATTACAAAAACAAAATCACTCCTAATATTTATTTATGCAAGAGAAACCAGTATGATTGTACTTTAATGCAAAAATAACTGAACGATGTGTGATCTCATACAAAATAGGTACGTAGTTAAAACACGAACCATAAAGTTAACGAAACAAACTACCCTCCTTGTGACGGTTTATTAAAAATACAAATTTTATAACGCCGAGCTATTCCACTCATAGAGGTTTCGGAGACGGCTGCTTCCAGTTACAGAGGTAAAAATAAGAAATTTTCGAAAAAATGGATTCCGCTTATAGAGGTCCCAAAATTCCACTTATAGAGGTAATTCGTTGCGAAGGGACTGGAACCGAGAACTTGGGTCCACTTAAAGAGGTTTTCCACTAACCCAGGTTCCACTTATCCAGTTTCCACTGTATATGCATGTTCTATAAAACTTCGAGCTAAGGAAGCGGAACAGTGTGGGACAAACGAGGCTTCTAACAATTCCTCAAAGTATAGCGCGACACAAAAGAGTAGAAATTAAATAAAATGGAACTAAATTCCATACTAAAATGTTGCCATGTTTAAGTATTTTTCGTCAAAAATGTGACAGATACGTAGGAAGTGGCGCCCTCAAGTGACGATCTGTTGTCAGACTATACCTACATGATGGCTTTATGCCAGCCAATAACAGCAGCTAATGGATCTACTTAAAAATAAAAAATAAACTTGCTCTTAGCCGGTAAAAAAATAAATCATGTTGCGTGGTTATACGTCTTTTAATTTTTAACAAGCAGAAACGTCTGCTATCATGATGATGATGATGGGTAGCACATCGTAACTGGCGAACTTCCAATGTAACTTGGAACTCCGGTAGCCGTTTAAGAAGTGTAACACTCTTAAGGTAGATGTCGCTGGGGTCCCCTTGACCCGTAATATGGTGGAAAGATTTGCTGGCTATGGATGAGGTCTTGGTGGCTCAGATGGCAGAGCGCTGGAGTATCGATCCAGAGGCCGTGAGTTCAAGTCTCACCCAAGATAGTAATTTTTCCACTTTTAAATTTATTCTAAGCTTAGTGGTTATACGTAGTATCCGAACGCGTAAAATTCGAATAAATCCGTTATAATTCAAAAACAGTGTCAAAAGTTGTTTGTGTGTTGAGTTATGCATGGAAAAGACAGTTAGACTGCCATGAATTATTGAATTCGAACGCTCCCTAGCCGTACTGGGGGCCTAGCCACAGAAAACTGGACTGTGGCCGTAGCGAACGAAGGGCTAAATGTCTCTCTGTCGCACTATGGAAGAGTGATAGAGAGAATGCCGTTTCGTTAGCTACGGCGCAAGCGATTGAGGTTACCAGATGTCAGGAATTTTGGCCGTTTGTCAGGAATGCAGCCGGAATGCGAAAATGTCAGGAATTTTAGTGAATCAACAGATTTTCTATTATGTAACCCTCCCCCCCCCCACAATTTGAGCAATCAGAAAAAATATTCGCAGATCAGGAATTTTGTCAGGAAATTCCAAATTTGGATCTGGTAACCCTAGGCCCTCTGGAGTCTGGTATGTTCCAAATTGGATCATTATTGATTTATATCTTACCGTAAAACCTCTCACTATTGTCCAATACCTACTACAACTATGGTCTACAGTTTCAATACCTACATAATAAGATAACTAAACCATGTTCTTTTTAGTTTTGTCCGAGTTGTTTCTCTTATATATGAATATATCTTGCCTCACTGCGTCATTCAAATAATCGTCATACCTAGATAAAAAAACCGACCAAGTGCGAGTCGGACTCGCGCACGAAGGGTTCCGTACTACCTACGCTAAAACGGCAAAAAAATCACGTGTTGTATGGGAGCCTCACTTAAATATTTATTATGGTTTACTAACGAATGGGCCAAAAACGTTTCCCAAACTATCACATCCCAAACTATGTTTCCCAAATTATCATTTCCCAAAAAAATCTTTGGCAAAACAACTTATCGCAATTTTTCAGTTAGCAATAGTCTTTTTTGGCAAGTTATTGTTTAGCAAATAATTACTTGGACAAGTTTCATTTTACCAAGTATTATTTAGTCAAATGTATCATTATATCATTAAGCATAACTTACTTGCATAAAGGGAGCTGGGACTTTATTATAAAAAAGTCGGTACCGGCGCTTCGCCGGCCGCTGCCGCGGCACGCTCGCTTCGCTCGCTCGGCTCACGCACTGTAAGGTCGCAGTTCTACCTAACACTCCTTCTCGCTTCGCTCGTCGTCGTACCTACACCGACCTGCCTTTAAAGAGTGTTATGTTAAACGCTCTATCTCCGCCATTTTTAATTTTAGAAAAAAGTTTTCCAAGTAAAAGTATCCTATTTTGACGTGTTCTATACGTTACAATCATTTAAAATATATGTCATAATGACACCACTCTCGATGAAAATTTTCCAAGTCCCAGCTCCCTTTAAAACATCAATCTTTAGAGGCGTCTAACTCGGCCATTTTTTATTTTTGAGAAAATATTTTTCAATAAAAGATGCTTATTTTGACGTGATCTACACATTACAATCATTAAAAAATAGTGTCATAGTGACACCACTTTGTCAAAAAAAATCTAAGCCCCCCCCCCCCTTGCTTCGAGTCCAACCAAAACGTTTGCTAAATAAGTTTTTGTCCTAATAACATTTGACAACGTAAAATCTTGCCAAATGATAATTTGACCAAATAAATGATATGCGAAGTATGTAACTTTGCTAAAGGTTCCTTTGGGAAATGAAACTATTGCGATAAGTTTCTTGGGAAGTGAAATTTGGCGAAAGGTATTTGGCCCAAACGAAAGTACACCATTTATTATACTTATTCTGTTTTTAGTATTTGTTTTTATAGCGGCAACAGAAATACATCATCTGTGCTTCAACTGTCTAGCTATCACGGTTCATGAAATACAGCATGGTGACAGACAGACGGACAGCGGAATCTTAGTAATAGGGTCCCGTTTTTACCCTTTATATTTGGGACCTTTTGTACTATAGCTACCGAGCTAAAATAAATAAATATACTATAAAGTACCGACTTTATAGTATATTTCAAAGTCGATGGGTCAGACAGGTGTCATCTCCGTATAATTTATAACCTAAAAACGTCAAATCTCGCATAATCGTATTGAGATGACATCTGTCAGCGCACCCATGGAGTTTGAAAGAAACTATACCAAGGGCAGGGGTGCGAAACTCCTGAATTCGGCCAAACTCGGCTCCGCTCGGCTCAGCATTGTTCCGAGCAATTATTAGGATTGGCACCACTTGACTTCCTTTTGCGTGCACGACCACAGATAAGATAATAACTTGAATTATGACAACCCTAAATAGCCGAAAGGGATAGTGCCATATATTAGAAAGGGATAGCATGATTCGACTCTGAACCACTGTCAAACTTCGGTTTTGTAGGAAGTTTCCTTTCTGTACGGCAGTATTATTATTTATTCTGTGCCAAGGGGCGGGTATCAAAGATACCATTGTTGTTTACCATTTTTCTAACGCTAAAAATAACGAGGTATAAGTAGTGTGGAAAAAGTGAAGTGGGGAAAAATAGCATGATATCATATGGGACAAACCACAGAATACGAGTACTAAGACCTAATTTTGAACCACGATTTTTCCGTTTTAATAATCAATTCATTCAATTGGCTCTTTCCAAACTTCAGCACATATTTGAAGTATAAGTCTTTAACTTGTAATTTTCCATCAAAAATATATTTATAAAATAAGTTGTTTACTTTAAAATTTGCACATATTTATTATCCCAGTCACGCTCCTACTTATCACCCGGAGATTTTCATACATTATGCAATCTCCAGACGCGGCACCAAAAAACTTCATTCGCATCCTGAAAGGTCAATTTATAGGGATCTGTAGCATAAACGTCAAACTTCTATGAAATTATGATATAGTAGATTGTTAACCAAGGGATGTTGAAATGATGCCTTTCACCCGAGTTAAACACTCTACTTTTCATTTCGAATACGAGGAAAGTAAAATGCATGTGTTTTTTTAAAAACATGACTAAGTATACATATTTATAGTATTTTTGAGGGTACTTTCAATTAACAATTTAGGCAAAAGTATCGTTATTTATGGAATGGCGAGTCAAATATCATAATGGAAATTGTATAACAAATCCATTTATACCCAAATTTCAATTGCTTATTGTAAAAAAATCATACTTGAACCTAAAATGCTCTATTGCAGAAACGTATCATTTTCTGCACACCTTTTAGAACAACAATGACCCTCTTTCAGAGCATGAGAAATGAAAAATAAATAACACTTGCAATGCGTGTGCTATCAAAATCGTTGCAGACTTGTCTTGGTCTGACTCTAGTTATTTACGACACAAGTGCGGAAAAGAGAAAATTTGCAACGAGCTGCAAATTACCTATTCGCACGTGTATAGTACAGCGTTTTACAGTACATATAGCCCTTTAAACTTTCGACATACCTATTACGCACGGAAAGTGCTCTTTCCCGCACTAGTGCGGGAAAGTTGCACCATATGTACTGTAAATATACATTACAGCCCTAGAAATTTAGAAATACCTGTAACAACTTTTTCGGGCAAGTGTGATGAAATAGTACATTACGATACAAGTGCGCAAAAGTAGGAAATTCGCAACGAGTGGCGATAAATTGAAACACGACCGAAGGGAGTGTTTTAAATCGACACGATTTGCGAATTACCTTTTCGCACGTTTAAATTTTAAATTGTTGACATAGGCACGTATTGTCCTTAAGCCCGCCCTAGGGCGGTAAAGTAGCGCCATATGTACTGTGAAATAAATTACATAATTTAGGTATAGGTATAATATTTTTCTATATTACAGAACCTTATTCACACTGTCGAAAAATTAAGAATCGCAACTTATTTCATGCGTCTGCGGCAGAAGGTCGAGATTTAGCATGTGTACCCACTTCAAAAAAAGCCTAAAACACTTTCCAATTCAGCCAAAACTAATTTTTATTCCAAGTGCCTGAGAGTTGGAAATCGCGTGTGTTTTTAATAAGACAAGGTATTTTTGAGATATGTATGGGTGGTGTTTCCGCGTGATATTTGGGAATAAATTAGGTCAGAGCAGGTCACTACGCAACAGAATTTGGCTTCCGGAGGTTTCGTCGAATGAAATTTGGAACTTCAGGGTTCTTTTTAGGGTTCCGTCAACTAGGAACCCTTATAGTTTCGCCATGTCTGTCTCTGTCTGTCTGTCTGTCCGTCCGCGGCTATGCTCGGTGGTCGTTAGTGCTAGAAAGCTGCAATTTGACATGGTTATACGCCATGTTTCTGTCTGTCTGTCCGTCCGCGGCTATGCTCGGTGGTCGTTAGTGTTAGAAAGCTGCAATTTGGCATGGATATATAAATCAATCACGCCGACAAAGTGGTAGAATAAAACTGGAAAAAAATATTTTTAGGGTGCCTCCCCCGTCCTCCTACCGGCCGCCGTTCAATATTCGACGCGTTGGACCGGCAATACAAAGATGTGGGTTCGAATCCAACGTTGGTCAGAGTTTGATTATCATTCATTCATTCATTCATTCAGTTCATTGTAATCGACATCTGTACCCGAATGAATGAATAAAGTTTTATTAATTCCATACAGGTTGAATTTTAACTAAAAAAATATATCAATTTATAACCTTAGGTACATGCTATAGTAATCGTCAATAACAGTAATGAAGAAAGAATAGAATTTGTAAGAGATGCAATTAAAATCATGAATCTGTACCTATATACATAAATAAATAAATAAATATTATAGGACATTATTACACAAATTGACTAAGTCCCACAGCAAGCTCAATAAGGCTTGTGTTGTACTTATAATTTACTTTTATTTGTGTTGTATTATAATTTAATTTTTAATACTTATAATTTATACATTTTATTTTTGGGACTAGTTGTCAAGCGGACCCCTTACTCCCAAGAGCCGTGGCAATATGCCGGGATAACGCGAGGAAGAAGAAGATTCTCCCTAAAAACCGGACCGATCAACTAAACAGAAAAAAAATTGGTCTTCATGCGAATTACTCTTACCTTTAAACAAAAGAGTACTTCCACCATAAACATCAATAAGAATCTTCGGAGAAATTTTAAACGTATTTAGAACTAATTATTACTGTGAAAACATTCGCGTGCTATCAAAAATGCATAATAATGATTAAGTACATTTTACTCTATTAACTAATCAAATGAATTACAACCTTTAGCCGTAGCATTTGAATTCAAAATCAAACAACCACCTACTGCTACTTAAGCCTATTAAATTTACGTTGATGATTGTAAGAATAACTTGTTATTCTAATAAATATGAGTCATAATGACCTGCTTTTAAAGTCCAAAGTCGAATGATAGCGTAGCACTGTAGTAATTCATGTATAGTTGTTTTTGTTTTTCATTATTGTGAAGAAATGCATATTTAGCATATGTCAGGTGGCGCCAAGGTAATCTTATTTACAACACTATGTCATAAATGTACCAGTATAAGATTGACCCTCAAAATAAGCATAAATGTTAAGAGCTGGAGGTCAAGATATATTAGGGATTTTATTTTCCGGTCTAATATAGACCTGTATAAATACACGATTTTTTCACGAGAAGTTACGATAATTCTAATTTCATAAATGGCTTCACATGGAGGACCTATTTAAAAGCATTTGTGGTAGCAGGCTGCAATGACCGCTTATGGACCGCTTTCCATCAGACGGAGCGTATGCTTGTTTTTCACCAACATGGAAATGAAAAGTACACCCCTAGTTGAGTTGAGCCAAAGACCTCTTTTCGCTCGGTCAACAGTGTTTTTTTTTTAATATTACAACGGGACTAAATAGGGCAGACAAAAACCAAACCACAAAATTTACTCTGTTCTAGATTTATTTTCCTGTTTTCATTTCCTGTTCCAGAAAGTTTTTTTTCATTTCTCATGCTCTGAAAGAGGGTCATTGTTGTTCTAAAAGGTGTGCAGAAAATGATACGTTTCTGCACTATAGAGCATTTCACGTTTCAAGGACGACTATATTAATTTTATTACGATAAGCAATTGAAATTTGGGTTTAAATGGATTTGTTATATAATTTCCATTCTGATATTTATCTCCCCATTCCATAAATAACGATACTTTTGCCTAAATTGTTAATTGAAAGTACCTACCCTCAAGATGTACTATAAAAATGTCTACTTTCTCATGTGTTTAAAAAAACACATGCATTTTACTTTCTTGGTATTCGAAATGAAAAGTAGAGTGTTTAACTCGGGCAAAAAGAATAGATAGTATAGACGGGTCCTGTCATTGTAAATTTTGTAGTCACTGTAAATTTACTGCCATCTATCGACACACGACTAAAACTCAAAATGAAAACGTATTAAAGTTATCAAAAAATGTATATATATGGATAAATGATTTTATTATTTTTATATCATTTTGATCCATGTTCATTCACTGATATCTATGTGTTAAAATTGTTAAATATGAAACGGTGTCGTCACGCCATCTAGCCGAGGATAGGCTAAAAGGTGTGTGCGGCATCTATTCGAGAATGACTTTTACTTGAATTCCGAGGCACGTTTTTTCCTTAGACTTTATTCGTCTTATAATACGATTGAAAGTTATCATTTCATCCCTTGGTTAACAATCTACTATTGGCTAACCCATTTGCAATCGTACTGTATCATCACTCACACTGTTAATTAACTGTACATCAAAGGACCGTACATACACGGTGTAACATGAGGAAACCGAATAATTTTAACCACGCATTTCTGAGGTCAAAAGAAGGAAAAAATGAAATATGAGTTTAGGTCAATTTCGCCAAAAAAAAATATTTTTTTTGTTTTATTTTTTCAATTTTTTGAATGTATTTGTACATAAAAAATACATGTTATTGGTAAACTTGTCACTTAAAATTGATTTACATTTTTTTTTCGTAAAACCTACTTTTTGCAAAGTGTTACTTGTCACTTTTTGACATCTATCAATAAGGATATTTAGACTACATACCATAGCAGCAACATCACCATCAAAAAGGCCTTTTACACTATGTAACAATCAAAAAAATTTTTTTTTAATTAATATTATCTCTGAAACTAGGCGAATTTCAAAAAAAGATTATAGGACATTTTTGTCTCTAAATATGATCAGGAATACGCTGTTACAATGATTCGGTTTCCTCATGTTACACCGTGTATAAAGCCTTTTGTAATAATGTCAACCGATGTACAGTTCCGAGTGTTGCTGTTTGTACAGTCACCTGCAATAATATGTTACAAAACGAAGGCCGCAAAAATATCTGACTTGCCCTTATTTGTAGAGCCATAAGAGCGTGTCACATATTTTTGCGGCCTTCGAAGAGTAACATATTATTGCAGGTGACTGTACAGGCTGTGGAAGATACTAAGGGCCGGTACAGACGGACTGTAACCTAACTGCAACTTGTATGGGACGATACAGTCGGCGTGCAGTTCCCATACATATTGCAGTTGGGTTGCAGTCCGTCTGTACCGGCCCTAAGCTAGCGAGACATTCGTTATTATCTGAAGTATAGCTTGAAGTTTCAATCAGGGCGTAAAGCCAGGTAATTTGAAGGGGAGGGGGAAACTCACGACGGATGAAATGGCCATCGTGGAAGGTTTTACCTTTTAAGGTTAGATACCTCAACTATAATATTCATAAGCAAACGCTGTAGTCAACTATAATGAATTTGACCAATCACGTGGCGGTCCAGTGGAAAAGATACCAACGCGCTACTAAGGTAACAGCACCAGTCATGGGACATTTAAGAGGAAATTTGGAGTATTTGTGATATTTCCCTGATATATGTAAATGGCCGCTACCGCTTAGCGTGTTACAAGATGAATGTCCTATCCTTCTTTCATGTTTCAGGCGTGTTGTAGTTATCCAAGATACTGCAATGAGTTTCCACATATTTAACAAATTAAAACTATGTTTTTTTTCTCCAGTCATGGACACCAAAGCTCCAGTAATGGAACCCCGGTAATGGACGTGGATCCAGTAATGGGCCCCCTATATATAATGGACATTGCTCTATCAGTATAAAATATTGAAATAGAGAATAAGTTTTGGCAAAAATATCAATTTTTGGTATAAGCTTTTATCGCTGAATGTATCTTTCTTTCCACAGCCAACGAATACCCATCGAGACAATTCTAACATACCCAAACACAAATAGTTTGCGTTTATCGCAGAGTTCCCATGGCCACCTCCTGTCGCCATCATCAGATCAGGTCCATGTTATCATAATATTTCATTATCATCCGATGCATAAGTCCGAGCATACCACCTGGTTGACATATTTTGTAACTTCATTTTACTTCTGTATTGTTTAAACATGAAATTATGGCATGGCAAGCATCATTATGTCAATTGTCCCATCATAGGAAGTATGCAGTTTTACAGCTCCTATAATGGGATTGGGCCAAATACCACAATGTTTTTACATCTGTGGAGTCACAACATAGTGTGAATACCTTATCTCATGGTAAATGCAATTAACAAAACACATTCTAGTTTTCATCAAGTATTAAGTATCAAGTATTAGTAGTGTTGTGTATTGCTATGTGTGTACCTAAATCACATGAAATAAATAATTTTGAAATTTGAAATTTGAATTAATTACTTAATTAAAATTTAATAAATTAACTCACCTCCTTTAGCGAAGTTGTTAAGAATTCATAGTGGTGTTTTTTTTTCAGTGACACGACAACTTTTGGGTTGACGCCAATTTCTTAAAAAGTAACCGAATTTAATAAAAATTCTAACTGAAATAGCTCTAGGACTCTTATTTATGATAAAATATAGCCAGTGTTTATGAACTACTTTTAGATACCTATTTTAGAGGATTTGTGGTTTTTTGTCCCATTAATTCTCAAAAAGTTTGTACATTTCGATCACATCTTAGATTTCGATTTTTAGAAATGTGTAAGGAAATCTGGTAACAAAAAGGGAATGTTTCTTAGAAACTTTCTGGGACATTTTGGGAAATATAGTGAAAGTTGTTCAGCTTCATGTACTTTACCAGCATACCAATTTTTATAGAAATCTAAGATGGGATCGAAATGTACAAACTTTTTGAGAATTGCTCAGTTACGTATTTCATGATTAATATCCATATATTATGCACGCGTTGATATCTTTTTTATTTACTACTACCTACTTACCTAATTTTCGTTAATTATTCAGGTTTTTAAAAAAAAGTATATTATTTTAGATTACTCGTAGAAAAAGCATTGTATACAATAGTGTATTATCATTGTCAGTGGGCTCAGTGGAAGCGCACTGGGCCCATAACCTATAATTAACAAAATACGTGCATATGCACGTATTTAACATATGTTAACCGAAGACGATTTATTGTGTGACAGAACGACATGACTGTTTAAGAACATACAACTCATTTAAACATATCACTTTATTAATATTTTTATCCTGAGGGCATTTGCGTCAAGGTTTGACTGTCAGTATATAAACCATTGTAATATGATACATGTACTGACAGGCAAGCCAATATACTGTATGTAGAAAGTCTGTGATGTCCTGTATATATACTAACCTTAGTTGTAGGAACATTAATTTAATGATTTCACACTGTTACTAACACATGTAATGTATTAATGTAATGTAATGTTAAAATTTAATTTAATTTTAATATTAATTTTAATTTTAATTTTAATTTTAATTTTGATTTTAATTTTAATTTTATTTATTTTAATTTTAATTTTATATGGACCTGGTCTGAAATAAAGAATATTCATTCATTCATTCATTCATTAATATTTTAAGCTTTTTGTAAAATAAATAACATTTCTTCTTTTGGTAAAAAATCAATAATTTCAACACGGTAAGAACCAATCATATATATACAGTCAATGTCAATAATCGAATTCCGAATTCATACGGCGGCCAGCAACGTCGTAGGTACATGAAGGTGTCAAGCACCAATGAGGCGCTAACAATGACAGCGATTCATATCAAAACATATTTGGAACATCACAGTTCCATATTTAAACCAACACTGTAGATGGCGCTGCTGGATATTAAAAACTACAATTATCAAGCTAGTATACAATAGTGTATGTCCCGCGGTCATCCTCCGTTCACTTGTAATATACCTATAGGAACATAATAAGAAAGGGCTACGTTGGGACGGTAGGACAGTGCAAAATGATGTACCTGCTTTTGATGTAGGTACTTATAAAAAGAGCGAGCTCATCGCCAACAAACTGCCCCGCAGTTTGGCGAATCTTTGTCTTGTGGTACACATATTTTATATTTCCATGTTATTTTCAATAAAAAAAAAGCTTTTCAATCTCGTACCTTCATTAGGCCACACAGCAAAAGCTTTCTATTATATCACGATTGTATTTACTATTAGCAAAGACATATGTAACTTCGTATAAGACGAATAAAGTCTAAGGAAAAAACGTGACTCGGAAATCAAGAAAAAGTCATTCTCGGATAGATGGCGCACACACCTTTGGCCTATTCTCGGCTAGATGGCGTGACGACACCGTTTCATATTTGTGGTATTATCTATGAAAAGGGACCTTATTGTCGATGGCGCTTACGACACTAACATCGATGAGCACTAAACGTAGTAGTTTAAAATTGGTGATTCTGGCCCATTTTAGTTATTTTGATTTCCAATTTAGCAATTAAGTTTCTTTGATTACTGGAACATTCAATGTTGCTGTCTATCCAATGCGGAGGTCAATTTATGTTATGAGACGCTGATGAACTGATCAGTCATCGGGTTTAAGGTCCCTTTGTAGTTTTTTATAAATAACTTGTATACGGTGACTTGTAGCAATAAATGTTCTGACACATAAGTAATCTACATCAAATTGTCTACATTAAGGCGCGGTGTGTAGTAAAATGCACTTTTTTGTCACCATATTTACAGACTTTTACAAGGATTTCATGCATTATTTTCTAGTATGTATGTATAACTTCAGTCCTTGAACTACATTATTGCTTGTCAGAAACACGACGGCTCATTATTTTCTCGATAGAATCTTAAGTTGAAAACATGCCTAACACTGTCTTTATTTCCTTATGTTAGAAGTACTAGGACGAAAATGTATATGAAACTTACTTCAGTCGATAGCTTTTAAGTAAATCTTCATTATTGCTTGTCCTTTTATCGATACGTTAATTTTTTCATTCATCATTTGATGAATTCAACATTTTGCCTACTAAATTACACCCTACGCGGCAATACCTTGCGCCTATTCCTCACGCCAGTACGCCCGTGACCACTGTCAGCGTCTGACCTGTGCTAGTTTAGCGGACGTTACATAAAATGGGTAATCACAGTATAAATATGCAAATATGTTATACACACAATGTTTTTCAACATACTTACGAAGAAAAGCAAAATAATTCTTAAATACGGTGACATTTCAGACATTCGTCCGTCATATTGTCATTTTATAACAAGTTGGGCAGCAAAGGCACACACCCATCTAACCAATCCGGAATTCAGTCACGATTGATAAATTGTGTAAACATATTTTAAAAGGCTATAAAATTAATCAAATTGAATAATTTAGACTGGTCACATTTTTGTAAAAATCGATTTCTACTGGCAAAACATATTACTTTTTGGCAACCGGGTTTTTTAACCTAATTAGACCCCGCTGAATCCGAATTTGCCGGTTGCTTGATCGAATTCTTGACTGGAAGTGAGATATGTGATATTAAAGGTCCCTTTTTTTAGTTTTTCGTAAATAACTCGTAAACGGTGGCCAATATAAAAAAAATGAACTAATAATCTACACAAAATTTTCAATAAAAAAGATTCAGTACATTTTTAGCAGGGATCAATATTTAAAAAGATAATAAAGAGGGAAAGTTAATTATAATAAATTCTAAGGTTCCTTGTTTTTATTTTTTCGTTAATAATTTGAAAAGTATGACTCATAGCAAAAACAAATCTTACACATAAATCATCATCATCATCATCATCATCTCAGCCATAAGACGTCCACTGCTGAACATAGGCCTCCCCCTTGGACCTCCATACGTGCCGGTTGGAAGCGACCCGCATCCAGCGTCTTCCGGCGACCTTAACAAGATCGTCTGTCCATCTTGTGGGTGGACGTCCTACGCTGCGCTTGCTAGTCCGTGGTCTCTACTCGAGCACATTTCGACCCCATCGGCCATCTTCTCTGCGTGTAATGTGGCCTGCCCATTGCCACTTCAGCTTGCTAATCCGGTGGGCTATGTCGGTGACTTTAGTTCGTCTACGGATCTCCTCATTTCTGATTCGATCACGTAGAGAAACTCCGAGCATAGCCCTCTCCATAGCTCGTTGAGCGACTTTGAGTTTTGAGATGAGGCCGATAGTGAAAGACCACGTTTCGGAGCCGTAAGTCATCACTGGTAACACACATTGATTAAAGACTTTCGTCTTGAGGCACTGAGGTATAAAGACATTACGTAGTTTCCCGAACGCTGCCCAACCGAGTTGGATTCGGCGGTTGACCTCTTTCTCGAAGTTGGACCTACCTAATTGGACTACTTGTCCTAGGTAGATGTACGAGTCAACAACTTCGAGTACCGAGTTCCCAACAGAGACTGGGATGGGCACAACATTGGCATTTGACATAAGTTTCGTCTTGTCCATGTTCATTTTCAAGCCCACCCGTTGTAAAACTCGGTTGAGGTCATCGAGCATCATGCTGAGTTCCTCCATCGACTTTGCCATGACTACGATATCGTCGGCAAACCGAAGGTGAGTGATGTATTCGCCGTTGATGTTGATGCCAAGTCCTTCCCATTCCAGGAGCTTGAAGGCGTCTTCCATTACGGCAGTAAACAGTTTCGGAGAGATAACGTCTCCCTGCCTTACGCCTCTTTGCAATGGAATCGCCCTCGTGCTCTGCTCCTGTACTCGGACCGACATGGTGGCGTTATTATACAAACACTTCAACACTTCGATGTACCGATAGTCAATATGGCATCGCTGAAGAGACTCAAGCACCGCCCATGTTTCCAGGCTTTCTCATAGTCCACAAACGCTAAGCATAATGGCAAGTTATACTCTTCGGTCTTCTGTATAACTTGCCGCAGCGTATGGATGTGGTCTATGGTACTATAGCCTTTTCGGAAACCGGCTTGTTCGGGAGGCTGGAAGTCATCAAGTCTGTGTTCGAGACGGTTCGTGATGACCTTTGAAAACAGCTTATAGACATGGCTCAGAAGCGTGATGGGTCTGTAGTTCTTCAATAGGTTGTTATCACCTTTTTTGAAGAACAGCACCACCTCGCCTCTATTCCATGTTTCAGGCGTTATGCCCTCGGACAAGGCGGAATTAAAGAGCTTCTGGAGGACTTTAAGTACCGGTGTTCCACCCGCTCTCAGAAGCTCTGAAGTGATTTCGTCTTTGCCCGGCGCCTTGTTGATTTTAAGCTGCTTCAGGGCCATCCTAATCTCGTACAGACTGATGTCCGGGATATCTTCGGTATAATGTCGGGACAGCTTGGCTCTTGGATCTCCTACCAAGCTGTCAACGGGCTTTGCGATCGAAGTGTATAACTGTCCATAGAACCTCTCGATCTCACCTAAAACCTCCGCTTTGCTCGACGCTATGCTGCCATCTTCCCGTTTCAGCTTTGTCAGCTGGCTTTGCCCAATAGACCCTTGCTTTGCTTGCGTAGCTTTGTCCTTTGCGAACACTTTGGAGCCTTGGTTTCGCTCAATAGTCTCTTTAATACGGTTAGTATTAAAGAGACGCAGATCATGTCGCAAGGACTTAGATATACGTCTATTGAGCTGCCTATATGACTCCGCGTCATCGGGAGACTGCAACTGTAGCGAGCGTCGTTCAGCCATGAGGTTTAAGGTTTGCTCGGTCAATTTCTGAGGTCTATCTTTACGGCGGGGTCTAAAAAACTTAGACCCTACTGTGTGGACAGTTTCCACTAGCCCGTCGTTGATTTCGTCCACTGAAGCCAAGTTCTCTAGGCAAGCAAAGCGGTTAGAGAGCTCGAGTTGAAAGCTTTCGGGGTTTTGAACATGGGCTCGAGTAGGTCGGAGCGTAGACTTCATCAGGCTGGACCTTTCAAGTTTAATATTGATATTCAGTGTGCCTCTTACGATTCGGTGATCACTACCGGTCTTTACCCTGTTGATCACACATAAATAATAAACATAAAATTTCCTACAAGAAACATGTAGAACACTTTTCGCTAGGATCAATATTTAAAAAGACAAAGCAGCCGGTAAGTTAATTACAATCAATGTTAAAGTCCCTTTTTAGTTTTTTGTAAATAACTCGTAAACGGTGTCCCATAGCAAAATAGGTTTTATGAATAAATAATCTACATAAAATTTCCTGCAAAAAACATCTGAACACTTTTCTCTAGGATCAATATTTAAAACGATATTAAAGGAAGAAAGTTCATTACAATCAATTCACATGTCACTTTTTTTAGTTTTTAGGGTCCCGTACCTCAAAAGGAAAAAACGGAACCCTTATAGGATCACTCGTGCGACTGTCTGTCTGTCTGTCCGTCTGTCACAGCCCATTTTCTTCAAAAGTACTGGACCAATTAAGTTGAAATTTGGTACACACATGTAAATTCGTGACCCAAAGACGGACATCTTACGTAAACAAATGAATTTTAAACATGGAGGCCACTTTTTAGCCAAGGGGGGTTAGTTAACATTAAGAACCTATTTTGCTATGGGCCACCGTTTACGAGTCATTTACGAAAAACTTAAAATAGGGACCTGGAAATTGATTATAATTAACTTACCCCCTTTAATACCTCATTAAATATTGATCGTAGCGAAAAAGTGTACAAAACCTTTTTTGTGGACAATTTTATGTTCAATATTTATGTATAATATTTTTTGCAACTGCCCCCGTTGCAACCGTTTACGAGTTATTTACGAAAAAAAAGCGACCTGTGAACTGATTGTGATTAACTTTCTTCCTTTAATATCGTTTCAAATATTTATCCTAGAGAAAAGTGTTCAGATGTTTTTTGCAGAAAATTTTATGGAGATTATTTATTCATAAAAACCTATTGTGCTATGGGACACCGTTTACGAGTTATTTACAAAAAACTAAAAAGGGACTTTAAAATTGATTATAATTGACTTACCGGATGCTTTGTCTTTTTAAATATTGATCCTAGCGAAAAGTGTTCTACATGTTTCTTGTAGGAAATTTTATGTTTATTATTTGTGTAAAATTTGTTTTTGCTATGAGTCATACTTTTCAAATTATTAACGAAAAAATAAAAACAAAGAACCTTAGAATTTATTATAATTAACTTTCCCTCTTTATTTTCTTTTTAAATATTGATCCCTGCTAAAAATGTACTAAATCTTTTTTTATTGAAAATGTTGTGTCGATTATTAACGTTTAACAATTTTTTTTATATTGGCCACCGTTTACGAGTTATTTACGAAAAACTAAAAAAAGAGACTTTCAAAAAGTGATTATAATTAACTTTCCCGCCTTAATATCTCTTTGAATATTGATCCTAGCGAAAAATTGTACGGAATCTTTCTTGTAGGCAATTTTATGCAGATTACTTATGTTTAAGAAAATTTTTGCTATGCGCCACCGTTTAAGAGTTATTTACGAAAAACTAAAAAAAAGGGACCTTTAATATTAACTATCTCACTTCCAGTCAAGAATTCGATCAATCAACCGGCAATTTCGGATTCAGCGGGGTCTAATTAGGTTAAAAAACCCGGTTGCCAAAAAATAATATGTTTTGCCAGTCGAAATCGATTTTTACAAAAACATGATCAGTCAAGTATACACTCATATTGTATACATATAATTAATAATTATTTAGGTACACTCACCGACCTCACCGTCTTACCTACCATTTTTAGGGTTCCCTACCCAAAGGGTAAAACGGAACCCTATTAGTAAGACTCCGCTGTCCGTCCGTTCGTCCGTCCGTCTGTCAGCAGGCTGTATCTCACGGACCGTGATAGCTAGACAGTTGAAATTTTGACAGATGATGTATTTCTGTTGCCGCTATAACAACAAATACTAAAAAGTACGGAACCCTCGGTGGGCTCAGTGGGCGAGTCCGACTCGCGCTTGTCCGGTTTTTAATTTCATTAAGTACTCATCAAAATTCGAATTTACTAATAAATCTTTTTCAATATTAATTGCCGAACTAAAAATCCCAGAACTGACGATTCAGAATACCGATGTCGTCAGAATAAGGACGTAGACGGGCTGCGCGGGAATGGTGCGGTGCGCCGCGCGGGGCGCCCGCCTGCCCGTTCTACCACTCGTCTGCTTCACCCCCTTGAAAACGTAAAACTCTAGTATAAGAGCGCCTTAAATATTCTATACACTTTTTCGCTAGGATCAATCTTCTTCTCCTTCAAACTAGCGTTTTAGCTAAGCGTCCGGTCTTCAGCATCCTCTGGTGTGAGTAGATTTTAAGTAGATTACTTATGTATCAGAACAAATTTTGGTACAGGCCACCGTTTACGAGTTATTTACAAAAAATATTAACAATTGATCATATTTAACTTTTTACCTTAAATATTTTTTTAAATATTGATCCTAGCGAAAAAGTGTATAGAATATTTAATGTAGACAATTTTACGCAGATTACTTATGTATCAGAACATTTTTGCTACAGGTCACCGTTTACGAGTTATTTATAAAAAACTACAAAGGGACCTTTAAACCCGATGACTGATAAGTTCATCAGCGTCACATAACATAAATTGACCTCCGCATTAGATAGACAGCAACATTGAATGTTCCAGTAATCAAAGAAACTTAATTGCTAAATTGGAAATCAAAATAACTAAAATGGGCCAGAATCCCCAATTTTAAACTACTACGTTTTGTGCTCATCGATGTTAGTGTCGTAAGCGCCATCGACAATAAGGTCCCTTTTCATAGATAATACCACATTTAACAATTTTAACACATAGATATCAGTGAATGAACATGGGTCAAAATGATATAAAAATAATAAATCATTTATCCATGTAGGGAAAAATGCATTTTTAATTATACAGTTGAACCTACTTGTAGGTATATGTGGTATTATCTATGAAAAGGGACCTTATTGTCGATGGCGCTTACGACATTAACTTCGATGAATAAAATACGTAGTAGGTTAAAATTGGGCATTCTGGCCCATTTCGGTTCGCTCGGTCCCAATTTAGCAATTAAGTTTCTGTAAATACTGGAAATCAGTCATCGGGTTTAAAGGTCCCTTTTTATAGTTGTTTTTAAATAACTAGTAAACGGTGGCCTGTAGCAAAAATGTTCTTATACATAAGTAATCTACATAAAATTTTCTACATTAAATATTCTATACACTTTTTTGCTAGGATCAATATTTAAAAAAAAATTAAGGAAGAATGTCAATTATAAATAAAATAAAATAAAATAAAAAAGCCTTTTATTTCTCGCCAATATAACGTACAAACACATAAAATTTAAATAGTAAACACAAAAAGACATGCTTAAAAAGTCGTAGTACATTTTCATAATTATGTCCCTATTCTATCATGCAATTTTTTGATGAATTCCTTATTGTTATTTATTAATTACTCATTAAGTTTAATATTTAATTAAATTGAATATTTTCATGTCATTTCATTTCAAAGATATTTTTTTATATTAATCAAAATTTACAAGGAAATAATAATATAATACAGTAATAGAGTTAACAAAATGCAGATAATAATTTAAATGTCAATAGTCAATAGTAATAGGTATTATAATGAAGTATAAATAGCAATGTCAAGCGAGAACCCCTCTTAGCTGAGGGTAAAGGCCTCCTCCAGCGATGACCAATGGTCTCTATCTTTGGCTTGTGTCATCCATAGTTTGCCAGCCGTATGTGTGATGTCGTCTTCCCATCTGGCTCTTGGTTTTCCTCGTTTTCTTTTGCCTAGCGGTCCTGGCCATTTAGTTAGCACCGTTGTCCAGCGACCGTCGCTCATGCGGGCTACGTGGCCTGCCCACCGCCATTTCATTTTTTTTGAGTAGCTTAAGGCGTCTATTACTCCAGATACTTGTCTTATGTTAGAGTGCCGTATTTTTTGAATCTTTCTGATTTTTAACATGCTTCTCTCCATACCTCGTTGGCAGGAGGTTATTTTGTTTTTTATTTGATTTGTGAATTTCCACGTCTGGCAAGCGTAGGTGAGTGATGGCAATAGGCAGGTATCCATGACCTTTCTCTTAATCTTTATAGGTATATGGCTTTTGAAGATTTCCTTTAGGCTCCAATACTTTTTCCATGTCCCTTTTACTCTTCTGTCAATTTCCATCTCGTTGCTTTCTTTTTCGAAAGAGATTAGCTTGCCTAGGTATATATATGAGTCAACATATTCTAGTGGTACGTTTTCGATGATTATTGGCTGCTTTGATGAATTTGTTATAATTTTGGTTTTACTAAAGTTCATTTCTAGGCCCACCTGTCTACTTGATTTTTGTAGAGTGTCTATCATATACTCCAGATTTACACTGTTTTCTGATAGCAAGACTAGGTCGTCAGCAAACCTCAGGTGGCTGATACGTTTTCCGTTGATGTCCAAGCCAGCTCTTTTCCAGTTTAATTTGCTTATAACCATTTCCAGCACGGCTATGAAAATTTTTGGTGAGATAGGGTCCCCTTGCCTCACTCCTCTTTTTATTGGTATAGGTGGGCCTGTAGACTCCAGTTTCACTTTGCTAATGTTATTGTCATAAAGATATTTCAGAATCTTGATGTATTTGTTCTCTACATTTTGAACCGCTAGAGCTTCCCATATTGATGCATGAAGTATGGTGTCAAAGGCTTTTTGGTAATCTATAAAGGCTATATAGAGCGGTCTTTGGAACTCTTGGTACTTCTCTATAAGTAACTCTACGGAGTGGATGTGGTCAGCTGTAGAGTAGCCTTTGCGAAATCCAGCTTGCTCTATAGGTTGATACGATTCCAATGTAGGACTTATTCTTTTCTCTAATATTGACGAGAATAACTTGTAACTTGTAATGTCAATTATAATCGATTGTTAATATTTTTTGTAAATAACTCGTAAACGGTGGCCTGTAGCAAAACATGTTCTTATACATAAGTAATCTACATCAAATTCTCTATATTAAATATTCTATACACTTTTTCGCTAGAATCAATGCTTAAAAAAATTTTAAGGGAGAAAATTAATTATTGTGTTTGTATTTATTGTAGGCATCGTCAACAGCTGATCCGCCGCCGCAGCTCGACCGTTATCGCTCAGCTGTGGCGGTGACGTCACCGTGGCCGTTGCTACCTGCCCGGCCGTTACGGTACAAACATCGCCACTTGTTTTTGTCGTACTCAGTGGGTACTCCATGACCGATAATAATCATCATGATCGATAATAATCATAATGATCATGATCATAATCGCTTGTTAATATTTTTGGTAAATAACTCGTAAACAGTGACCTGTAGCAAAAAATGTTCTTTTACATAAGTATTCTACATAAATAGCGCAGCTCGCTCTATGGTTCAAAACAAACGGCCTCGCTCTGAATCTAAAAAAGACTCACTACATTCACTTCAATTTAGCGGGCCGGCCTATGTCACCACTCCCTGTTCAGATCGATGGAACATTGCTCGACCAAACCATCACCACAACCTTTCTGGGGTTTGAAATTGACTCGGGTTTGAAATGGGATAGGCACGTCGACAAGTTGTGCAGCAGAATAGCTAGTGCCTGCTTCGCTCTAAGCCGAGTTGCTAGGACAGTAACTCCAGAGGTTGCCCGTACGTGTTACTTCGCTACCGTCCACTCTCGCAATATGGGGCTGAACTCTGGGGTCGCTGTGCCGAGTGGGAAAGAGCCTTCCGCCTGCAAAAACGCGCCATTAGAATCCTTTCACGAGTACCAATTGATACACCAGCTAAACACCTTTTTCAAGAGCTAGGCATACTTACGCTACCTGCTATTGTAATTATGCAAATAGCAGTTTATGTGCGTGAAAATATTCACATGTATAAAACAAATGGCATGGTACATGGGCGCAATACTCGAAATGCAGATAAGCTCATCGCTATCAACCGCAGGCTTGCCAAGTCCTCGAAATTGACTCACGTGACGGGTCCCACGGTATATAACCATCTACCAAAAAATATAACTGAGGCCCCAAGTGTAAACACCTTTAAGCATCGCCTAAAAAGTTGGCTTATTGAGCGCCCGTTCTACAATTATGACGAGTTCATAATGACCAAGCAATAATTATTGTAAAAATTACTTTGATTACTTTCTATTGAAAGTGTTGACATTTTTATTATTAGATTTATATAATTAACTGTTTTATTTTGTATGTTCTAGCTTTATAGAATTACATTTATAAATTTATATTTAATCGGATTATGCTTACTATGTAAGGATTATTTCTTTTTCCGTATATTTTTAAATTTGTATCCAGACTGACATGTAAATTAGCTTTACGAATAAAATGATTATGATTATGATTAAACTTTTCTACATTAAATATTGTATACACTTTTCCGCTAGGATCAATGTTTAAAAATATATTTAAGGGAGAAAGTTAATTATAATCGAATATTAATATATTTTGTAAATAACTCGTAAACGGTGGCCTGATAAGTAATCTTCATAAAATTTTCTACATTCAATATTCTATACACTTTTTCGCTAGGATCAATATTTAAAAAAATTAATTAAGTTAATTATACTCAAATCTACACATTAATAGGGAAGTAAGTGCACTGAGTTTGCGCTTTTTTTCCAGGCGATACCGCTTGGCACGATTGTTTCTTGGATCATAATAATAATAATAAAATAACGCCGGCGGCCTGCTGAACGGATTACCGGGATCTGGCTACCGCAGACTCACCTCTCGACAACCTCATAGCCACTCCAAAGTGTTGCCACGTTGTCGCACTGTGCGTGCGGCCATTGCGGGGCCCACTCAATGAGTTGGCGAGTCACCACCTGTCTTTTACAATTTTGAGACTAATTATCACGGCAGGTGTCCGCTAGTCTCCTCCCATAGCCCGATATCCAGCCCATCCAACTTGCATATCAATAGCCTATGACCTTAGATCCCATCGCAGCACAAAAGTGCTGCACAGCAATAGTCTTTGCACCTGGCGGGGACCATCTCCGGATGTATCATATTGTGCGCTCGGGGATGGTATCCGCCATGTGTATCCCTTGCTTTACATCAAATTTGTCTTAAAGCGACTCTGCGCTGTTGGCTTCGGCCCCACGCACGCCTCCCAAAAGTCCGGGACCCCATGGTCCCGATATATAGTAATAAAATAATAAGCCCTCAAAGCATCTTGTGGCGATCTGTTGGAAAGTAACGACCCCACGGACCCAAGTGCTTCCGAAAGTCGATCAGGGTCTCCTTCTCCGGCGTGTCTTCGTCGGTCGGAGTGGACCCCAAGGTGACCCGCAGGACTCTCAGCTCTGAGGGATTTCGGGGTACTTGCGGCAGGTCAAAAGGAGGGAGTGGTGGCGGTGTCACTGGATATCGCCAACGCGTTCGGGTCCCTCCCCTACACGGTCATTGGGGAGGCACTCCGGTACCATGGAGTGCCTCATTATCTGAGGCGTGTTATAGAGCACTACTTGACGGCACGGGTAGTGCTCTATGAACAGAAGGGTGTCCGGAGCGTGAGGGCCATGACGTGCGGGGTTCCACAGGGGTCAGTATTGGGTCCACTCCTGTGGAACATCGGTTACGACTGGGCGATCCGGGGGGTGCAACTTCCCCGCATGGTCACCGTGTGTTATGCGGACGACACACTAGTGGCTGTGCGGGGAAAGGAGCTGGAAGAGGTGCTCAGGAGGGCGGCAGTGGCGACAGAGCTCACAGTGCAGCGCATAGAACTCCTGGGCCTACGCGTCGCCCTGCCGAAGACCGAGGCCATGGTCCTCGGCCGAACAAGGGGGTGGGGGCGGCTACCGGTGGGCACCGCAGTGAGGGTCGGGGGTGAATCTGTCCAGGTCAAGGCCCAAATCAAGTACTTGGGCCTTGTCCTGGACAGAAAGTGGACATTCGAGGAGCACTTTGCACGGCTGGCTCCTCGGCTCGTGGGTGCTGCCTCGGCTCTGGGCCGCCTACTGCCAAATTTGGGGGGGCCGAATGCGCCGTGTAGGCCGCTGTATGCGGGGGTCGTCCGGAGCATGGCGCTCTACGGGGCACCAATTTGGGCCGGACGGCTGACGAGATGCACGAAGGCATTGCTCCGTCGGCCACAGAGGGTGGTGGCCCAGAGGATGGTGAGGGCCTACCGCACCACTTCTCACGCAGCGACATGCCTTCTTGCCGGCACCCCGCCTTGGGAGCTAGACGCGGGGGTGCTAGCGGAAAGGTACTGGTGGAGGGCAGAAGCGAGGGGGCGTGGGGAGCCCCCAGACGCGGAAGAGGCCGAGAGGGTGTCGCGGGCAGCCGCGGAGCGCCTACGAGATCGATTGAGAGATGCCCTGGAGGATAGCCACTATGGAACCCGAACCATAGGGGCTATTCTCCCGGTAATGGATGAGTGGGTGGATCGGGGCAAGGGGGCCCTGACGTATAGGGTGACGCAGGTGGTGTCCGGACACGGCTGCTTCGGACACTACCTGCACAAGATACAGAGGGAGCCGGGGCCCCGAATGTGGAGCGGCGGACGACACGGCTCAGCACACTCTAGAAGAGTGCAATCGCTGGGCCGTGGAAAGAGCTGCCCGCAGGGCGACCACAGGGGCAGCGGACCTCTCGCTACGCAGCATAATAGCGGCGATGCTGGGTAGCGAGAGGAATTGGGAAGCGGTGGCCTCCTTCTGCGAAGAAATCATGTCACAGAAGGAGGCGGCGGAGAGGATGCGAGAAGCAGCTGCTGACGCGCTTCCTCTCCGACGTAGACGGCATGGTCGAGGGCGAAGAGGGTATGCTCGCCTTGAGCCCCAGTAGAGCTAGCGGGTACTGAACGTCGGAAAAGGGGAGGGGATCAAGCGTTTCTGATCCTCCCCCAATGTGAGGGGGCCCTGGCGATAAGCCGGGGCTGCCGGAGGGCGCGGTGATGGAATGTCATCGATCCCAGTGCGCCCTCACGAACGGCAGAGAGGGTGAAACGCCGGAGTGGGTTTAGTGGGTAGGGCCAAATTCTCCCCCTCTCTTGTTAGGAGAGGGGAAAGGAGTGGCGAGCCCCACACACCGTGCGTAAACGCATTCCCACTCCGTCAAAAAAAAAAAAAAAAAAAAACTCTCAGCTCTGGCTTGCCTAAATTGGCCGTCCAGAGAGGAGTCGAAGACCTATATGCTCCAGGGGTGGAAGTGAAAGATGCATAAGACGCGATAAGACCCTCACACTCAAGCGGAACTCACCTCTCGACACTTCTGAGCCGCTCTCACCGGTGTTGCTCCTGGTCGTCTTTCCGACGACAGTTTCAGGGGCCCATCTAGTTAGCGGCAAGTCACCGCCTGCCCCGATAACGTGTAGAAACATTGTTATGGCAGGTGTCCGGACCTCTCAGCAATAGCCCAATCTTTTGACCAGCCAAACTTCAACACCATAACTGGCACTCTTCTCTACTGTATTTACAATAGCTCTTGCGCCAGCTGGGACCGATTTACGGGTATCTATTTGTACTCGTGAATGGGTTCTAGCTGGTGAATTCCATAACATCAAACTTGTCTTAAAGAACCTCTGCGCTGTTGGTTTCGGCCCCACGCACGCTTCCTAAAGGTACGGGACCCCATGGTCCCAAGATATGGAAAAGACATACAAATAATAAATAATAAAAACGAGTGGCAAGTCACCGCCTGCCTCGATACACTATGGATCGTAATGTCAGGGGGGTGTCACTACGCAGTTTAGGTACATTTGGCCGGCGCGCCGCCCGGGCCGGCAGGTGTATGGCAGTGGGCTGCCGCTCGACCGCACGATAGTCGTGTCACGTGGCGCTCGCGCAGAGAAGATTCACCGTTCGTGCGCGGTTATAAGTTTCAATGTTGTTGCAGGCGGCGAGTATAGGTATAATTTTATACCTAAATCTGACTTTTGTGAAGGAGTGAATTTTCTGTACGGTAGTACTATTAGTTATTCTGTGGTAATGTTATGGAAGGCGTCCGGTCCGGACCTCTTAGAAATAGTCCAATCTTATTTTCTACTCAATTTAAACCATAAACCACGACTCTTTCCATTTTTCTACAATAACCTCCAATGCCTGCTGAAACCGGTTGTTTGCGGATATCTATTTACTATTGTTGAGTCGCTCACTCGTGAGGCACCTCATTTGTACCACTCATTTTGTTAATTTGTCGCAGTACTTCATACCGCAAAAATGTCTTACATCACTCCTCTATTCATTTTACTCATTTACTCGCGCGCATCACAAACATCTCTTGCCACACAAATCATTCACACACTTCAAAATCAAAAAACTCTTATCCTTGCAAATTCACTCGCGAACCTCAAAACTCATACACTCCTCACAACTCGCAAAAGAGTCCCTGGATCGCACGAGGCGCTAGGTGCTCGCCTGCTCGCCGACACTCAAAACTCAAAATGACTCAAATGAAGAAACGAGTAATGGTCCACGCTGTCAACTGCCGAACTACAAACCTTATTGCAACAACAAAAGGTGCACCGAGAAATGCGTTGAGTTTGTACCACTCATTGCCTCTCTGTGACATGAACACCTCAAAAATCCTTTCAAAATGAAACAATGAATTAGAAATACCCAAAGAGGGAGTGAGACAGACACGCGCCGTAATTCAATATCGCTTCGCGTCACCACCGAAAATACGTTAAAAATTAAACACGAAAGACAACAAGCGTAAGCGCTGCAAGCTTTCATACATCTTACGCCTTTTTGATCCTAACTTACTTGTCAAAATGGCGCGAGAAATTAGTCACCAAAAGGAAGTTCGACGTGTTGCTTCTCTGTTGCACTTGTACATTCGTACGTAAGTGTGACAGGGAGGCAACATGACGAACTTGGTTCGCGGTACGCGCTCTGTATACCAGACAGGCATTTACGAAGCTTGCTTAGAAACAGTAATCCTTTAGTGACTAAAATATTATTAAAATATAATACTGTAGCGTACACAATACATATATGATCATTTCAATAAGTTTCAAGTTTATTAAATAAAAAGTAAGTATAATTTGCATAGGTAAAATAAACATGTAGATGTAAATTATAACGATTTGAATTTGCAATACTTTTTATTAACATTCTTTGTAAACGACTTCGAACTGACAAGTTATGATTTTGACATATTTATATTTATTTTGTTCGTACATGGTTCGTACTTCATTCACTACATAGCTAATTTTAGTTCTCTAATACCTAATCTTCTTCGTGGTCGTGACCTCATGTCTGAGGGACGTGACTCCTATGGGTTATTCTTCCTACCACTGCTCTCCAGGCCTCTCGATCTTCGGCCATCTGCATCGTTGCCTGGAGCGAAGTCTGGGTAATATTTTGGACCACATCTGACCATCTACTGGGTGCACGCCCTCTACTCCTTCGTCCGTCGACACTCCCGGTAATAATGCGCCTTTCTAGCGTGTCCGTGCCGCGTCTGACTGTGTGGCCAAAGAATTTGAGGACTCTTTGGGTACAGATGGTGGATAGCCTTGTGGTGATATTGAGCTCCTCTAAGATAGACTCGTTTAATACCTAATACCTAGTGATAATTCTTATAATTCTTATATGAAATTGACAGTCAACTAACACATAGCACGCATATTGACAAAGTTTGTAATAGATTAGCATCGGCTAATTACGCATTGTTGAAACTAAAGCCCCTAGTTAACCTAAAAACTTTAAAAACTGTATACTATGCTTATGTTCAAAGTGTACTAACTTATGCGATTACTATCTGGGGAAATGCAGTAGATGTATACCGGGTATTGATTCTACAAAAACGCTCGATTAGAATAATATGCGGAGTAAATTGGCGCACATCTGCGAGGTCCTACTTTGTGAAGCTTGAAGTAATGACGGTCATATCATTGTTTATATACAACTCTGTGTTAGAAATTCACAAGAAAGCAAGCACTCTACTTAAGCGTTCGGATTGCCACAATTATAATACGAGAAACAATAGCAAACTAATACTTCCATCACTAAGATTAAAAAAGTGTCAAAAACAGGGAATTTACATAAAAACAAAGCTATTTAATAAACTGCCCACAAATGTCACGGATTTACCTTTTAATTTATTCGAAAATACAGTCAAGACTTTTTTCCAAAACCATGCCTTCTATTCGATTACTGAATATTTATTATTAAAAAATATTTTAATTGACGCAAATTGTAAATAGATTTTTATTATTACTAAGCGTATTTACTTTGTAAATTCATACTCTTTAAGTATAATATTGTGAAATGCTGACTTACCATGTAATGATCATGTTACATTATGGTTAATAAACAAACTAAACTAAACTAATTATACCAAAATAACAAAATATGGACATAGTTTTCGCCATTAAATTTACCCGCGGATCTTCCTTGGTGCCTTTTGCATGAAAAAATGAAGTGTAAATGTAGCCGGCGGTAGCCGGCGCGAATGGTGCTTTGTTTATTATCATATTAATGATATTACTGTTAAATTATCTGAGGTGGTAAGTTAGTCACTTCTATATAATAATGACTAGTGAAAATATTGAATTTGTTCTCCTTAGTTTGTTAAAAATGTGGTAGTTTTATGGTTAATAGGTACCTATGAATTATATCACTACATATTATAAAACAAAGTCCCCCGCCGCGTCTGTCTGTCTGTGTGTTTGTTTGTATGTTCGCGATAAACTCAAAAACTACTGGACGGATTTTCATGCGGTTTTCACCTATCAATAGAGTGATTCTTGAGGAAGGTGTATGTATAATTTGCTAACCCGTGCGAAGCCGGAGCGGGTCGCTCTCGCTAGTGTTTATTATACTTAAAATATATCAAGTAGCAAGGAGGAGGACTAAACAATCTAACAATAAAAAGAGCTAAATTAGAACAAGTTTCATAAAAGCAGCAAATTAAGTTGCTATGTGGGATGTAGGTACTTTATGTTGTTAGTTTGATTCTAAAATTATCTTTCTCCTAAAAGTTCTATTCTTAACCTCCAGAATTGCACTCCTTAAATATTATTATTTATTTATTTATTTATAAAGGAAGTGATGAATACATATATTTTTGTCGCCGTTGGAGTTAATAGAATAGTCGACGCTGAAAATATGCTAGTACCTCACCTCATTTGAAGTAAGACATTGTAACACCTCATTTTAGAAAATGAGGTACTCATACAAACTCATTTTAAATTGATGTCCTACCCATCACTACTATTTACATACCCGTGAATGGGTTACAGCAGGCGTTCTACATGACATCAAATTCATCATGGAGATATACATAGCCGAGCGTAGCGTAGCGAGGCCGGATAAGGATACGCGGCCGGAAACCCCGTTTCTAGCTGAGATTTGTATAGTGCTTTTCTCAAACTTGCAATGAAATATCCATAGGCTAAGTGGCCAAAATCGAGAAAAAACTGTCTAAAAATTGAATTTAGCAAGAAGCAAGTACCAGGGCCTCATGAGTTACGAGGTGTCGTTGACCAACCCGCATGGCCCCGGCGGCCGGGGCGCGTACGAGTAAGAGAGTCTCGCGGGCCGCGGCTGCTGTTAAAAACAAAAGAAGGTTGCTTTACAGGCCCAGGTGTGTAAGGCTGTATGAAATTCGTTTACATATCATCTTCGCTCATCGCACCGGATACGTAGTATTTCCGGACCTAATTTTAAGTAAGTTACATCAACATTTCATTGCAAGTTTGAAAAAATAACTATTAAGGCATAGTATGCTCATACTCATACTCATACTCATATTTTATTGATAATATAAATTACAGGTCAGGTCATGTATAAGTTACTCTAAGGTTTACAGTTTGTGGTAGTGCTGCACTCTGGCGTCTGAACATTACAGTAAACCCTTTAAAAATCTCTAGGTACGGTACAACTACTTGAATTGTTCGATTGTAAATATAGTTCCTTCCTAATTTTTATTGTTTGCATGTTTATGATAATGATGATGATTGACAGTAAAAAGGTAAGTAGCTTAGATTGTTTTGTTTGCTAGCGACCCGCTCCGGCTCCGCACGGGTAGTAAAGCGTAATTATATTATACAACTATCTACCAGACACAAAAAAATGCGACCTCAAACTTTAACTTTGAAATGTTTCACTACGTAAAACATAAAGCCTTTCAACAACACACAGCAGGGGTACGGTGAGCGATGTCATCTCCATATAATTTATAACCGTAAAAAGTAGTACTGAGATGACATCTGTTAGCGTACCCATGCTATTTGAAAAATACATAGCCCAGCGGAATTTTACTCGCAATATTTTCATTTACGATAACTCTTAAGATATTATTTTAAATTGTATGGTATACAGGGCCATTATATAAACGCGAAAGTTTTAAATATTACATTATGATCTGTATGCTCAATGTAACAAACGTATTTAGTTTGATAATGATTAATACTGTATCCGTGTAAATAGCTTTGCAAATACGACATTATAATGTATTCTTTTTTTAGAAGTTAATAATGGGTATAGTAAGTTATGTATAAAAGATAGACATATGCCATCGGGGACTTGTAGACCAATAAAAGAGAGACAATCCACCATACATTGGGTTGTTATATCTCAAACGGATTAGGCAGCGTTTTCGTTTAAAGCTACTAGACAACGCATTTCCCCTCTCCTTTTTTGGGGAGAAGCCAAGGAACAATGGTGCCAAGCGGCATCGCCTGGGACGAAAGGGCAAACTCAGAGCACTTACTTCCCCATTCACTTTCTCCCTTAAATATTTTTTTAAATATTGATCCTAGCGAAAAAGTGTATAGAATATTTAATATAGAGAATTTGATGTAGATTACTTATGTATAAGAACATGTTTTGCTACAGGCCACCGTTTACGAGTTATTTACAAAAAATATTAACAATCGATTATAATTGACTTTCTTCCTTAATTTTTTTTTTAAATATTGATCCTAGCAAAAAAGTGTATAGAATATTTAATGTAGAAAATTTTATGTAGATTACTTATGTATAAGAACATTTTTGCTACAGGCCAAGGTTTACGAGTTATTTAAAAACAACTTTAAAAAGGGAAATTTAAACCCGATGACTGATTTCCAGTATTTACAGAAACTTAATTGCTAAATTGGGACCGAGCGAACCGAAATGGGCCAGAATGCCCAATTTTAACCTACTACGTATTTTATTCATCGAAGTTAATGTCGTAAGCGCCATCGACAATAAGGTCCCTTTTCATAGATAATACCACATATACATTTTTTTGAGAATTTTATACGTTTTCATTTTGAGTTTTAGTCGTGTGTCGATAGAGGGCAGTAAATTTACTGTGACTACAAAATTTACTATGACAGGACTCCTCTATACTATCTATTCTCTTTGCTATTAGTTTCCGTGTGTTTGTCATGACATTTGCCCTTGATTGACATGTGTAAAATTTCAATATAAAAACTACAATTTTGCGTTTACCCTATCTTAAAGCTGTTTAGAGTTAGACCAAGAAAAGTCTGCAACGATTTTGATAGCACACGCAGTGCAAGTGTTATTTTAAACGTTAAACTTCTATGAAATTATGACGTATTAATAAGACTTCTCTTGGTCTAACATTTGGCCTTGAATGTGTAAAAATTCAGTATAAAAACAACAATTTTGCGTTTTCTCCACGTTAAAGCTGTTTAGTACAGTCAACTGTAAAAATATGGGTGTACAAATCATCTCAAAAATATGTTTCTTAACTCTTATGTCAGCGAATTAAGAACTATGGGACATATTTAAATAAACTGACGACTACTTATCCGATTACTAAAATAGATTATGTTAAACCTATTTACCAATCTTTTACTTACCTACCCTCTATATAATTTTACACAATACTGATTTTGTTTGGAAGACTGGTAAATATAATTGACCGAAGCGTAGCGAAGGTCTACGTTTTGACTCGAGCAATTTACTTTCGTATGTCCGGATGTTCTCCTCTACAGGTCGCAATTCTTAACTGATTCTCATGAAATTTTGTGACCAGATTCTATGACTAAATAAAATTTTTTTGTCAATCCGGTTTTTGGAAATTTTTAAAAATGGCGGAGTCGTGATACCTGTCGCCTAAACAAATAGTCGTATCGATATCATAAGAGTTTTTTCTTTTTGAGACATGTTTACAAAGTTAATAGCAAAAAATGCAGAAAAAAATTATCGCTGGTTTAGGCGGTATTTAGATATTTAGTTTTGTATTTCCGGATGTTCTCCTCTACAGGTCGCAATTCTTAACCGATTCTCATGAAATTTTGTGACCAGATTCTATGACTAAATAATTTTTTTTTGTCAATCCGGTTTTTGGAAATTTTTAAAAATGGCGGAGTCGTGATACCTAGCGCTTAAACAAATAATCGTATCGATATCATAAGAGTATTTTCTTTTTGTTATATGTTTATAGATTAAATGTCCAAAAATTCAGAAAATTTGTATCGCTGGTTTTGGCGCTATTTAGATATTTCGTTTTTACTTGAGAATGAGTAGCTAAATTTCGTCAGCTTTAGTAAGAACTATCATGGCGCATTTTGCAAACGTTCGCTTTTTTTGTTTGCATCGGGAGGTCCCTGGTTCCATCCCCAGTAATTGTATGCTGCTACACAACTTTTTGTTTTTTTTTATACTTAAATTTCGTATCAATTGTTGTTTTTTATTTTATTATTTTATTTTGAAAAAATGAAAAAAATCGTATTTTTTATTTATCAAGCGCGGGCTAAGCGTATTCGTTTAATTTTTGCAAGAGATGATGGCTTTTTGCGCTTTACAGAAAATTTGATTCTTGAATATACGGCGCCATACCTTTGGCCTCTATGCTCGTCTAGATGGCGACACCATTTTATATTTAATCATTTTTACTCATATCAGTAAAAGAACATGGGTCAAAATCATATGGCGTTCTAAAAAAAAAAAAATCATTTATCCATACATATATACATTTATTGATATTTTTTATTAATTTTCATTTTAATCCTGTATCGAAAGATTGCAGTAAATTCACAGCACTGATTTACAGTGACTACAAAATTTAGTACGACAATAACCCTCTACTATAGGGACCGTGCGCGTTGGAGGGTCTGCCATCTTGTGGTCTGAATCGGAAACATGTACATTGCCAAAGCAAGTTCTACCATCAACCGTTCTCGTAGGTACGTTTTCTTGTGCATAGTAGGTTCTTCCATCTTGTGGGCTACATCGGAATCATAAACTACACATCTACGCTTCGCGCCAAAGATCTGACGGCTCCTGTGCTGCCCCCTATAGTTCATGCACGTCCCCTATACAATCTATTCTCTTTAGAATTTAGATTAGTTAGATATTTAAATTCTTACTCGACTAAAATTAAAAGCATGAAACTCCTTCTATTGCGACTCGAGGAGGAACAAAGACTGAAAAGACTGGCAAACCAAACGCGCACGAAGCTTCTCAGTTGCAGTTTACAGGCTAATTAAAAGGTAATGTTGGTTCCCTAACATAAGTAGAGTTAGACCAAGAAAAGTCTGCAGAGATTTTGACACTGGCACAAATAACATTGGCACTGCGTGTGCTGTCAAAATCTCTGCAGACTTTTCTTGGTCTAACTCTATCCACTTTTCTATACAATTAGTATGGCGACGTGGATACTTAAGTTGGGGCACCGACCGTACACTGACATCGGAATGATATTTTTATCATGTTTTTTAGTAGTCATCGTGCGTCTCGCTTGCGCCAATACATGTACGGACAAGAACCACCGAAATGCACGATAACTAAATGACATCAGTTACACGTCATTCTGATATCAGTGTACGTTTGAATTGGCCTGTTAGCCAAAAATTGTTTCGTATGTCCATCTGTTCTACTCTACTGGTCGCATTTCTAAACCAATTCCCGAATTTTGTAAGCAGGTTCGATAGTTAAGGTTTTAATTGTCAAATTAGATTCTCTAAATTCTTCTAAACAACGAAGCCATACATTTACTCAGTTTTAAGCTCAGCTCGCGAGGTCTACAGCTCACAGAGCCACTAGTTTAAGTAGGTATGGCTCATAATTTCAAATTTCTTTTTCTTTCTGCGGTTACATGTTAACATTATGTACCTACTCATTAATGAACCTCCAGGTCTGTTTCTTAAGTATGTTAAGTACACTACATTGTACTAAAAATCCATTTGCATTATGTGACTGTTTGTGTTCTAAATAAATTAAAAAAAAAAAAAATATATATATATATATATATATTTTTGAGTATGTTGTCTACACCCATATTTTTACAGTTCACTGTACTTGTTTTTTAGACGACATCCGGTGTTGCACATCCCTTTGTTTTCGTACACACAAAATAGACTAACATATGCGGCCTCGGCGAAAGTAGACCGACATTATACGTGCCTTATGGGACCATGCATCTTTATAGAATTTGGTTGCACAAGTTTTGTTTTGGAAACCCTTTGTAAAAGACATCGTATTAAGGATGACTCGCGTTAGACCGGGCCGGAGCTTCTGGTGCTTACTTTTCTATGACATATGAAGGGTGATCACGTGAAGATTGAAATTGGAATCAATCTATTAATAACCTCTCTATTTTTCTTTTCTTGTATAAAATTAATTAACATCGAGTATCTAACCTATCAAACCATACCATTTGCTTGATTGTACCAAAAGTAAGGTTAACGGACTGGAAAATCCGAAAATCTGTATTCAGAGGATACGGTGGGTGATTATTTGATTAATTCATCTTGAAATATATATTATCTGCCCGATTCGAACTTTAAGATAAGTCAATTAATATATTTAGAAACGATATGGATTAGATGTGTCAGTGTCATAAGTGACGTTTTTGTTTGAAGAAACGTCACATTTGACACTGACGTATCTAATCCATAACATTTGTAGATCTAAACTCTAAATCATAATTAGATTCCAAAAAATGTTGCCACTGCAATAATTTATTTGTAAAATAGTAAATTCCTTTTTATAAATAAATACGCTAAGATAATTTATTTATTGGTAATTTTACGCCTACGATTTAAAAAAGTACTTTTATTTACTTATTTTTACATAAATACAAGACGCGCTAGTAAAAAGTGGCAAAACATTGTCTTTATTTTTTTGGAATCTAATTATGATTTAGAGTATATTAATTGACGTATCTTATAGTTCGAATCGGGCCGACTGTTGCAAAAGCAAATAATTCACGCATTCACATATTATTTCTGAATAGGGGGTACTACTGCAATGTTTTGCCACCAGGCCCCTATTTCACCAACGTGACAGGTGCGACAATTCGACAAGTCTCATTGTTGCTGACAAAAAAAAACTTTATTATATTGGAAAAAGACAGATATTTCTCTTGCTAAGTTTATGACAATTGTCACAAGAAACACGACAATTGTCACGAAATTTCGACATATAACTCATTTCCTGTCAAGATATACCTACAATTCTTCTAATTCTTGACAATTGTCAGAAACTTCGCAAGAGAAATATCTGTTTTTTTCCGATATAATAAAGTTTTTTTAAATAATACAATGATGGTGGCAAACAGGAATACGGCCCGCTCGATGGTAAGTGGTAATCGTAGCCCATGGATGCCTGTGACGTCAGCAACAGTGATGTTTTACAATTGTCGCACCTGTCACCGATGTGAAATTGGGCCCAGCGCAGCAAACGTGCTAGCTAGTAAACCATAGAGTAACTTATAAATATTGTGCCTTAAACTATTTTTTGTCAAGTTTTCACAGACAATAAAATATGACATTGATGCATTAAGAGCGCTCTTACAAGAAAAGTCGAAAGAATGCAAAATTGATGATACTAGTCGACAAAATTCAGGACTTTGCGCTCATTATTAGAAACAATGAGTACTTGTTCCAGTAAAAGCGTCTTCTTATCTTTATAAATATCGTTGTAAATATTAGAAAAAGGACTTATTAAATTAGTAATGATTTTTTTTCTGATGGTCGTTTCCGAAAAACCCCGTGAAGCACTGAATGGCGAGCTCTTATTTGGAAATGTTGAGAATTTTACTCTGCTAAACCTGGCTATTTTGTATTACTAATACCCTGTACTTTAGGCATATCAAACTATATTTTTCCTACATACCTTTGAGAAAGAGAAAATCAAAGTAAAACGAACTCGATTTTCTCTCCGAAACAAGTGTCAATTCCTACGAAAATCTACTTAATATCGAAGTCATTTTCATACTCAAGCAATCTGCAACGTTTGCTTATACTGTTGGTATACATTAGTGTTTATGAAATTCTACTATAATTTTTTGGCAATTTTTTGAAAACTACTCTATATTACCGATGACGCGCGCTGCGCCAGCTCAGTGCCGCGGCAGAGCTTGTAGAGGCAGGACGTGTGTCGGTCGGCTCCGCACATTTTCAACGGCGACGACGAGGTTTTTTATCATTGTGTGCGGCGGGCGCCGTGTAAAACGCTATACTGTGTGCGTGTAAACCGCAACGAGAGACTTTGATCCTAGCACTGTTTTTATAGTATTATAATTTATAATGGTACAGTTTAATAAACTACCGGACAGGATTAAAAATATTTGAAACGACCTGACATTCTATATGTATTTATTTGACTCAAGATAGTACTCAGGGTCTGATGATGGAGCCGGAAGGTGGTCACCGGTACCAATCAACCATGCAACTAAACCACTTCGTGTTTAGGCTCGTTTTATTCATCTCAACAAGATCTTTGACACAAGATAGTACTCAGGGTCTGATGATGGAGCCGGAAGGTGGTCACCGGTACCAATCAACCATGCAACTAAACCACTTCGTGTTTAGGCTCGTTTGATTCGTCTCAACAAGATCTTTGACACAAGATAGTACTCAGGGTCTGATGATGGAGCCGGCAGGTGGTCACCGGTACCAATCAACCATGCCACTAAACCACTTCGTGTTTAGGCTCGTTTGATTCGTCTCAACAAGACCTTGGACACAAGATAGTACTCAGGATCTGATGATGGAGCTGGAAGGTGGCCACGGGTACCAGTCTACCATGTAACTGAACCACTTCGTGTTTGGGCTCGTTTGATTTGTCGCAACAAGATCTTTGACACAAGGTAGTACTGAGGGTCTGATGATGGATCCGGAAGGTGGTGACCGGTACCAATCAACCATGCAACTAAACCACTTCGTGTTTGGCTTCGTTCGATTCGTCGCAACAAGATCTTTGACACAAGTTAGTACTCAGGGTCTGATGATGGAGCTGGACTGTGGCCACGGGTACCAGTCTACCATGTAACTGAACCACTTCGTGTTTGGGCTCGTTTGATTTGTCGCAACAAGATCTTTGACACAAGGTAGTACTGAGGGTATGATGATGGATCCGGAAGGTGGTCACCGGTACCAATCAACCATTAGTTTTTAGGTTTAGTTGCATGGTTGATTGGTACCGGTGACCACCTTCCGGCTCCATCATCAGACCCTGAGTACTATCTTGTGTCAAAGATCTTGTTGAAACGAATAAAACGAGCCTAAACACGAAGTGGTTTAGTTGCATGGTTGATTGGTACCGGTGACCACCTTCCAGCTCCATCATCAAACTCTGAGTATCACCTAGTGACAAAGATCTTGTTGAGACGAATCAAACGATCCTAAACACGATGTGGTTTAGTTGCGTGGTTGATTGGTAATGGTACCTTCCAGCTCCATCATCAGACCCTGAGTACTGTCTTGTGTCAAAGATCTTGTTGAGACGAATCAAACGAGCCCAAACACGAAGTTGTTTAGTTACATGATAGACTGGTACCCGTGGCCACTTTCCAGCTCCATCATCAGACCCTGTGTATCTTCAGTGTCAAAGATCTTGTTGAGACGAATCAAACGAGCCTAATCATGTTACTACATGGTTGATTGGTATCCGTGACCACCTTAATCATCATCAGATCCTCAGTACCAGTTCGTTTTTAAACCCTCGTTGATACAAACTTTACAACCTATAGGTACCAAATGCAATGACGAAACATGTAAATAAGCGAGTAGGTACCTATAATTTCTTTCGAGTAATATACCTTCATAAGTACGAGTATGGGGCTATTCATAAATTACGTCGTTTCAAATGGGAGGAGTGGGGGGGGGGGGGGGTCTGGACATCGGATGATGGTAACATGACGTAGGAGGAAACAGATTCATCCGAAGCTTGATTTTTGGATGATTTGAGGGGGGGGGGGGGGGGGGTCAAAGATCGTCAAAAATAGATGACGTAATTTATGAACAGCCCCTATGTACATTTGCACTGCATTTAGTATTTTCGTACTTACCAAATAACAGTTTTAGAACTTTAAAAGTTAAGTACAGTTAGTGTTGTTATGGTTGATTTCAATATGCTTCGCGAAGGATCAAGAATGTTTAATCCATCATTGTAGTGCGAGTGTGGTAGAAGGGATCGGCGTACTGAGCTCGCACGGCCTGCCGCAGCGCGTAAAATACCTAAACTCGCTCAACGCCGAAATGTAATAGCGCTCTTAAATTAAACCACTATCTACGCTCGTGGTTCTACAGAGTCCTTCGCTTGCTCTCGACTCAAAATCTCTCGTCTCTTTAGTTGCACAAATAACAATTTGAAAACGTGACCGTGGGATATATTAAGTTGCTCAAACTTTGAACTGCGAGCGTAGACAAAAAGTGAAAGGAAATGCAAAGGTCGCCCAAAGTTTACGCGTCTTCCGGCTCCTAGCTGTGCCTAGAGTTGCGTAAGATAGATGTAAATAATTTCAATTGGTTTTAAGTATGTATTATTTACTAGATAGATACTTTATAACACAAAGAAGACGTCAACTATATATACTCTGGCAAGCCAGCATTCTCGGTAGAAAGAGCGGCATAATTGAAAATTTTGGTCGATCGACCTCCCATACGGTAAAACGTACTAGTGCTCGACATGCTAATGCCCAATAGAAGACACTTTGCTGTCACCTCTATTGGCAATGACTTAAGTTTCAAGATGACATGTACTGATGGTACCGCGTCGAGCACCAGTACGTTTACCTTACGAAATTTAAATTTTGCGCCTTTTTTGGCTTGCCAGAGTACCGTAAAATGGGGTGAGTAGGGTCAAAACTGAAATTCAAACCTCGATAACATTTTATTTTTACATATGAAAACTGAATGGTGTATATGTATAATAAGTGTTCTGGACGTTTGTATTTTAGTTTTTATTTTATTTTGGGTAGTTCCATTTCATAACTTTGACGATAAAGAGGAAAACCCACCTCACCCCGTAGTGCCTCGTATTTGGGGTGAGAGGGGTTTTCATATAAAGGTGATTTTAGAAGATTGTTGGATTGTTTTTTTTTTATTATGCGTATTACTATAGCTCCATTTTAAATTGGAATACATTATTTTTGTAGCAGTAGCCTTAAAATCCCTTCTCACCCCCCTCTCAAACCTTCTCTCCCCATTCATTTCCACCTCTCCCCGCGAAACCTACTCACCCCGTTTTACGGTACCTATTTTATTTTACTTAAGAGCGCTCTTACAAGAAAAGTCGAAAGAATGCAAAATTGATGATACTAGTCGACAAAATTCAGGACTTTGCGCTCATTATTAGAAACAATGAGTACTTGTTCCAGTAAAAGCGTCTTCTTATCTTTATAAATATCGTTGTAAATATTAGAAAAAGGACTTATTAAATTAGTAATGATTTTTTTTCTGATGGTCGTTTCCGAAAAACCCCGTGAAGCACTGAATGGCGAGCTCTTATTTGGAAATGTTGAGAATTTTACTCTGCTAAACCTGGCTATTTTGTATTACTAATACCCTGTACTTTAGGCATATCAAACTATATTTTTCCTACATACCTTTGAGAAAGAGAAAATCAAAGTAAAACGAACTCGATTTTCTCTCCGAAACAAGTGTCAATTCCTACGAAAATCTACTTAATATCGAAGTCATTTTCATACTCAAGCAATCTGCAACGTTTGCTTATACTGTTGGTATACATTAGTGTTTATGAAATTCTACTATAATTTTTTGGCAATTTTTTGAAAACTACTCTATATTACCGATGACGCGCGCTGCGCCAGCTCAGTGCCGCGGCAGAGCTTGTAGAGGCAGGACGTGTGTCGGTCGGCTCCGCACATTTTCAACGGCGACGACGAGGTTTTTTATCATTGTGTGCGGCGGGCGCCGTGTAAAACGCTATACTGTGTGCGTGTAAACCGCAACGAGAGACTTTGATCCTAGCACTGTTTTTATAGTATTATAATTTATAATGGTACAGTTTAATAAACTACCGGACAGGATTAAAAATATTTGAAACGACCTGACATTCTATATGTATTTATTTGACTCAAGATAGTACTCAGGGTCTGATGATGGAGCCGGAAGGTGGTCACCGGTACCAATCAACCATGCAACTAAACCACTTCGTGTTTAGGCTCGTTTTATTCATCTCAACAAGATCTTTGACACAAGATAGTACTCAGGGTCTGATGATGGAGCCGGAAGGTGGTCACCGGTACCAATCAACCATGCAACTAAACCACTTCGTGTTTGGGCTCGTTTGATTCGGCTCAACAAGATCTTTGACTTAAGATAGTACTCAGGGTCTGATGATGGAGCCGGAAGGTGGTCACCAGTACCAATCAACAATGCAACTAAACCACTTCGTGTTTAGGCTCGTTTTATTCGTCTCAACAGGATCTTTGACTTAAGATAGTACTCAGGGTCTGATGATGGAGCCGGAAGGTGGTCACCGGTACCAATCAACCATGCAACTAAACCACTTCGTGTTTGGGCTCGTTTGATTCGTCTCAACAAGATCTTTGGCACAAGATAATACTCAGGGTCTGATGATGGAGCCGGAAGGTGGTCACCGGTACCAATCAACCATGCAACTAAACCACTTCGTGTTTAGGCTCGTTTGATTCGTCTCAACAAGATCTTTGACACAAGATAGTACTCAGGGTCTGATGATGGAGCCGGCAGGTGGTCACCGGTACCAATCAACCATGCCACTAAACCACTTCGTGTTTAGGCTCGTTTGATTCGTCTCAACAAGACCTTGGACACAAGATAGTACTCAGGATCTGATGATGGAGCTGGAAGGTGGCCACGGGTACCAGTCTACCATGTAACTGAACCACTTCGTGTTTGGGCTCGTTTGATTTGTCGCAACAAGATCTTTGACACAAGGTAGTACTGAGGGTCTGATGATGGATCCGGAAGGTGGTGACCGGTACCAATCAACCATGCAACTAAACCACTTCGTGTTTGGCTTCGTTCGATTCGTCGCAACAAGATCTTTGACACAAGTTAGTACTCAGGGTCTGATGATGGAGCTGGACTGTGGCCACGGGTACCAGTCTACCATGTAACTGAACCACTTCGTGTTTGGGCTCGTTTGATTTGTCGCAACAAGATCTTTGACACAAGGTAGTACTGAGGGTATGATGATGGATCCGGAAGGTGGTCACCGGTACCAATCAACCATTAGTTTTTAGGTTTAGTTGCATGGTTGATTGGTACCGGTGACCACCTTCCGGCTCCATCATCAGACCCTGAGTACTATCTTGTGTCAAAGATCTTGTTGAAACGAATAAAACGAGCCTAAACACGAAGTGGTTTAGTTGCATGGTTGATTGGTACCGGTGACCACCTTCCAGCTCCATCATCAAACTCTGAGTATCACCTAGTGACAAAGATCTTGTTGAGACGAATCAAACGATCCTAAACACGATGTGGTTTAGTTGCGTGGTTGATTGGTAATGGTACCTTCCAGCTCCATCATCAGACCCTGAGTACTGTCTTGTGTCAAAGATCTTGTTGAGACGAATCAAACGAGCCCAAACACGAAGTTGTTTAGTTACATGATAGACTGGTACCCGTGGCCACTTTCCAGCTCCATCATCAGACCCTGTGTATCTTCAGTGTCAAAGATCTTGTTGAGACGAATCAAACGAGCCTAATCATGTTACTACATGGTTGATTGGTATCCGTGACCACCTTAATCATCATCAGATCCTCAGTACCAGTTCGTTTTTAAACCCTCGTTGATACAAACTTTACAACCTATAGGTACCAAATGCAATGACGAAACATGTAAATAAGCGAGTAGGTACCTATAATTTCTTTCGAGTAATATACCTTCATAAGTACGAGTATGGGGCTATTCATAAATTACGTCGTTTCAAATGGGAGGAGTGGGGGGGGGGGGGTCTGGACATCGGATGATGGTAACATGACGTAGGAGGAAACAGATTCATCCGAAGCTTGATTTTTGGATGATTTGAGGGGGGGGGGGGGGGGGTCAAAGATCGTCAAAAATAGATGACGTAATTTATGAACAGCCCCTATGTACATTTGCACTGCATTTAGTATTTTCGTACTTACCAAATAACAGTTTTAGAACTTTAAAAGTTAAGTACAGTTAGTGTTGTTATGGTTGATTTCAATATGCTTCGCGAAGGATCAAGAATGTTTAATCCATCATTGTAGTGCGAGTGTGGTAGAAGGGATCGGCGTACTGAGCTCGCACGGCCTGCCGCAGCGCGTAAAATACCTAAACTCGCTCAACGCCGAAATGTAATAGCGCTCTTAAAGCGGTTAGTTAACGAGGGCCTACCGGGAAACGCGAAAATCGAAATTTAATTATGTGCCTCTTTATCGCTCGAATATGCAAGAGTGATAGAGAGGTTAGATAACGAAATTTCGATATTCTTGTTTCGCGGTAGACCCCCAGATTGTGATGGATTGTGGCAGTAGCGCCCCCTACGCAGAGTTTCGCGTAATATTCCCTAGAGTCAGTCCATGAAAAGTCTGCAGCGGATTTGATAGCCCACGCAGTGCACATGTTATTTTAAACGTCAAACTTCTATGAAATTATGACGTATAAATGACACTTGCACTGCGTGGGCTATCAAATCCGCTGCAGACTTTTCTTGGTCCGACTCTATTGAATATTTTCTATGACACTTGACACAACATTCCAATTTTGGTCGCACTTTTAATATTTGCGTATGCAGTAGCATCATAGGCGCCAACCTGTCACTGTGCCTGGGGAAAAATAGGCCAAGTTCTATTTATAGACCATTCACAAATGGCAATCTCAATCCTTATTTCCATAGCTTGGACTTTGCTCTAGTTTCTCTTTTCGGATCCGTTGTGACACTAGTTTGGGAAACAAAAGCTACTTACATACATATTTATGGCAATTACATTTAAATGTTGATAAAGGGGAAAACATTTACTTGGCTAGAGTTAAACCAAGAAAAGTCTGCAGCGATTTTGATAGCCTACACAGTGCAAGTGTCATTTTAAACGTCAAATTTCTATGAAATTATGACGTATAAATAACACTTACACTGCGTGAGCTCGATCGCCGCAGACTTTTCTTGGTGTAACTCTAACAGCCGACCTTTTTAGGGTTCCGTACCCAAAGGGTAAAAACGGGACCCTATTACTAAGACTCCACTGTCCGTCTGTATCTCATGAACCGTTATAGCTAGACAGTTGACATTTTCAAAGATGATGTATTTCTGTTGCCGCTATAACAACAAATACTAAAAACAGTTTAAAATAAATATTTCAGTGGGGGAGCCCCAACAACGTGATTTTTTGCCGTTTTTTGCGTACCTAATGGTACGGAACCCTTCCTGCACGAGTCCAACTTGCATTTGGCCAGTTTTTATAAAGAGTCCCATATTATAGTCCCTCGAGAAAAACCTCGACAGAGAGCTGCAGGCGACGACCTAATCATGGAGGTGCTTAAAGGGGCCCACTGATTACCAGTTCGCCGGACGATATCAGCCTGTCAGTTAAAAGCAAAATTTGACAACTCCGAACAACTATGTGTGTTAAGTGTGTGTATGACTGTATGTGTATGTTAAGTGGTGAACGAGCCGCAAATAATGCGCAGACCTGATTGCTGAAAGATTTATCAATTTAGTATTTAAATTTTTACTCGTTAACATTTTACAATCTCATAGTTTAAACTTTAAAGGGCTCCGCAGACCTGGCAACAAATTACATGTGATTTTTTGCAAGAGCTATATCTACCGACTAAACATTAAACTACAGATGTTGTGCATAATTGTTTTCCTTCATATTTTCTCGGAAGCGTTCGTATTTGCCATGCTCCTTCAGCCATCATCAGTACTTTTTGTACCGAGACTGACTGAAATAGAAGAGAAAGACCTTAAGAAGGAAAATAATTATACACTACCTACAGTACAGTAAGTAGGTACCTAAGGGCCTCTCGAAATGTCACCGATTAATAGCATGCGATTTGTGTTACAATGCGGAACTTGTTCGATTTTACATCGAGGAATTTTTTGCAACTTTATCCAGAAATTATCTAAAATCGCAAGCTAATGGGGCTGGCCGGTTGAAGTATTTAGCAGATGGCGCCAGCATAGTTTGTCATGTCAATCCCTAAATATGTGTCAAATTATTTTTTTGAATGGAATTTTATGCCCTGGATGCCAGCCCTTTAAGCCAAATCTTAAAGAAAAAGAGGCAAGCTATGACTGCGCCATCTATGCAAATTTTGTCAGTTGCCAACCCCATTGTCGCAAAGTCTGTAGAAGCCTTAAATGCTTCCTAAAAGTCTAATGAATGTTCTGTTTTAGTGCCAACATATTCTCCGGTTTAAATCTCACCCATAGCAACTCGTTGAATTAAAAATATTGTAAATAACATTTATGTTATACGGTTTGCCTGTGCGCGCGTCATAGCGGAATTGAATTGCAAATGGCGGACAAAAACGGCGGCCATCTTGGCGCACGTGCTCGAGATGTTTATGCGAGTGCCTGAATATTTGCCTATGGGCATGGTAATTGTTCTGAAGTCTGGTTGGCTAAATTTGTCTGTAGGTATGAATCTTAAGAATTACTTACCTATATTATACTCTGTATCTTTAGGTACTTAAATAAAAGTGAACAAATAATTTGTACATTTTCGGGTAGTTATAACATTTAGTGATTAACCAACCAAAACATTGACGTATTATATCTAAGGACTGGCCTTACGGGCACTAAAAATGGTACTAATTCAGCGGTGTCACTCACGAATTCGAGCCAATCGTGCAGCCTAACGCAACTAGTCGCGACCAATCGCGCGCGGGATCGGACTAATCAACCAATCGCGCGCGTGATGCGAACACATCAACCAATCGCGTTGTAGCGGTGTCACACCGCTGTACTGGCCCCATTCATTCCCCATTCCTATTGCCCGTATGGCCAGTCCTTAGATATTATATGTCAATGAACCAAAACCAAATACAAAACCACCTGGATCTGTCACTGAACGACCTGACTTTAACATACATTATTTGATCATGTAATATTTTCATCTACCCTCAACTGTCTTAAGAAGCCATTTGAGGGTAGATTTTTACTCTTTTTTAAATACCTAAATATACAGACTATAGTAGTACAATTCGTCTAAGTTCCCTTTGCGGAGACTTGGATAGAAAAAAGCGAGGGAATGCCATTATAAACGTCACATTTTCATAAAAAATTGACATTAAAATTGCAAATGCAAATTGCACTACACTCAACAATGAAATAAAAGCAAATTAAACGCTCTAAAATCCTCACTTCTTTCACAACATTTCCATCACTGGTGCGTCTGTCTGACTGTCCGACCCCCCCCCTCTCCCCCTTTATCACCAAAACTACTGTGTCTAAAAGTATGAAAAAGATACACAAAATAGTTCTTTACCTATAGACGGAAAACCTATTAAAACTATGCAGTCAAGCGTGAGTCGGACTTAATTACATAGTTTTTGATCCGACCCCTACGGGTTTTTAGGGTTCCGTACCCAAAGGGTAAAACGGGACCCTATTACTAAGACTTCGCTGTCCGTCCGTCCGTCCGTCCGTCCGTCCGTCCGTCCGTCCGTCCGTCTGTCACCAGGCTGTATCTCACGAACCGTGATAGCTAGACAGTTGAAATTTTCACAGATGATGTATTTCTGTTGCCGCTATAACAACAAATACTAAAAACAGAATAAAATAAAGATTTAAATGGGGCTCCCATACAACAAACGTGATTTTTGACCAAAGTTAAGCAACGTCGGGAGTGGTCAGTATTTGGATGGGTGACCGTTTTTTTTTTGTTTTTTTTTATTTATTTTTTTTGCATTATGGTACGGAACCCTTCGTGCGCGAGTCCGACTCGCACTTGCCCGGTTTTATTTAAAGACATTTCATCCACGTTCCACATAAAAAAAAACATTGTTAAAAATTGGGTTATGTACGGAACCCTTGGAACGCGAGTCCGAGTCGTAAAGTGTGCGTTTCTCTAGAAACTTCCTACCTCGCACAGCTACACTTTGGAATAAACTGTGTCGCCTGCGGTATTTCCGGGCCGATACGACCTACACACCTTCAAGAAATGGGCGTACTCCCATGTTAAAGGCTGGCAACGCACTTACAGCCCCTCTGGGTGTCCATGGGCGTCGGTAATCCCTTAGGTACCAAGAGGCGATTCGTTTGCCTCCTATGTCATATAATGGAGATATTAAATAAATAATACATAAATAAATATTATAAGGACATTCTTACACAAATTGACTAAGTCCCGCGGTAAGCTCAAGAAGGCTTGTGTTGTGGGTACTCAGGCAGCGATAAATATGATATACAAATACATAAAATCATAGAAAACATCCATGACTTAGGAACAAATATCTGTGCTCATCACACAAATAAATGCCCTTACCGGGATTCGAACCCAGGACCATCGGCTTCACAGGCAGGGTCACTACCGACTAGGCCAGACCGGTCGTCAAACAAAAATTATTTCGATATTATTGAACGAAATACACGATATCGAACGGTCGTATTTCAAAAATCGGCTCCCAGGCCCTGGCACGGTCTAGCGTGAGTCAACCTTAAACCTTAAAAATTACATCCGTTTTATTATGTCAGCATTGTTGACTCTTTATATAGTCTTTATAGTACGACTGACCTGGATATTCTATTTATATAGAATAAATAGATACCTGTGCAAGAAACTCGGTTAGGTTATCAAATCTTTAAATGTTTTAACTGGTTCCCAAATAGCAATGCGCCAAAGAGAATTTTCAAAAATTGCAAGGCTACCATTGAATCATCTCGGCAGGGCCACTATGGGGTCTTAAACTATGCCAGGGGGCCAATTTTTGAATTTCGATCGCTCGATTTCGTATATTTCATTCAATAATATCTCCACTACTAGGCATTTTAATTCTACTAATAGAATTGAAAACGAGTGGTCAATACCACTCGATTCCCAATTTCTGTCGCTCGTATTTCAAAAATTAGCATTTCGCCGTTTTCCACCGATTTTCGAGTGACGAAATCGAGCGCTCGAAATTCAAAAATCGGCCCCAGGGCCCTTAGGCACATAAGAATTTGGGGACCTTTTGGAAATTAAAGAAAGCTAATTAAACTAACATTTTTCTACTATGATCTTCTATTTATTATGGGTAATTAAATATAAATATACTGTTACTGATAAGGGACTGGCCCAATACTGCACAAGACAGAAAAAGATGGCAAGAGCTGGAGGAGGCCTTTACCCGTGAGGGGTCCTAACCAAATTATATACTTATAATTAAAAAAATAATAATACTTAGTTTAAGTGTACAAAATATAAAAGATAGATTTTATTTACCTTATTGATATGTTAATTTAATTTTTGGTTATGGAATAAATGGGCTTTTTATTTATTTATTTATTATACTGTTACTGTGTGTCCTTCGGGGCCCCCTGAGCATGGGGGCCCTGGGAATGGGCCCCGTGTGCCCTTTATGGTAAAGACGGTACTCGTTCTCGGTATTTTTTCTGCACGTTTATGCCAAACCTTCTTACAGTTAGTTGCTAGAATTGACACAATATTACAATAACTTGACTTCTCAAGAGAATAAAGTATTTATGTAATAATGTGATAACTCTGTTATGAAAATACCATCTCACCCCACTACCATCCCTCCTCATCATCATCATCATATCAGCCATAAGACGTCCACTGCTGAACATAGCCCCCCATCCCCCCTTTACTTCCTCACCCCATTCATAACCCAACTGCCCTCGTAATCCCTACTCACCCCATTTTACGGTAATCTGAATTTCCATATCTGCCTCTATCTCAAATAGATCGATAGCAAGCGAAATAGAGGCCTCTATAGCCGGCCCCCGGGTTCTTGTAAGTATTTAAAAATCGACATAAGCTCATTTAGATACGTCATTTTATATACAGTGTTTCATTTCAACGGCTTTGTAGGGTACATTTTGATGGAGATTTTTGTTTTGTTAGAGGCACTGTATGTCAAGTAACTACGTAGTAGAAAGATAAACAAACAACAAAAAACCGGGCAAGTGCGAGTCGGACTCGCGCACGAAGGGTTCCGTACCATAATGCAAAAAAAAAAACAAAAACAAAAGCAAAAAAAAAACGGTCACCCATCCAAGTACTGACCACTCCCGACGTTGCTTAACTTTGGTCAAAAATCACGTTTGTTGTATGGGAGCCCCATTTAAATCTTTATTTTATTCTGTTTTTAGTATTTGTTGTTATAGCGGCAACAGAAATACATCATCTGTGAAAATTTCAACTGTCTAGCTATCACGGTTCGTGAGATACAGCCTGGTGACAGACGGACGGACGGACGGACGGACGGACGGACGGACAGCGAAGTCTTAGTAATAGGGTCCCGTTTTACCCTTTGGGTACGGAACCCTAAAAACTACCTTTTGCTATTTTTTCCACAGAAATGTATCAACAAAGATAATACGGACATAACGTTGAAATAATATTCTCTTTTGTGTTTTTCTGGCATAATTTAAGAAATAAAACTATGTAAACGGAAAACTGCCTATTGCATTGCTATTTTTTCTACAGAAATGTATCAACAAAGATATACGGGCTTAACGTTGAAATAATATTTTGGTTTGTGTTTTTCTGGCATAATTTAAAATAAAAGTATGTAAACGGATAATATCGCTTATAATGAATTTAAAATACATCCCATCGTTTATCGTTTTCGCAGATATACCTACCTAATCCGTTTAGTATAATTTTATTTCACGAGTAGGTACAGTCACTTGCAATAATATGTTACTCTTCGAAGGCCGCAAAAATATGTGACACGCTCTTATGGCTCTACAAATAAAATAGTGTCAGATATTTTTGCGGCCTTCGAAGAGTAACATATTATTGCAGGTGACTGTACGTAATAACAATAACTATCGCAGTACCTTAAAATCAGGTAACTTTAGTCCACAACTTACAACTATAGCCCAAATTCAAGTTTATTTTTTAAATTATGTTGATTTTATAAGTAATATAGAAAAAGCAATAATGTATCTAAGCTCCAAAGTAAATGTCACGAGTACAAATCATAATGGCTCGTTAAGAATCAACGTCAAAAACTGGACCATAGTTCTACTTCAGGTCTATAGTTAGGTACCTGATTTTACTGAAGACAATATTATATTTTTTAAGAAATAAAATACTGATATTACAAAAATAGTAAGAGCTCTATTAATGATTTTTAGGTATTTTAAATACTAACTATGTAAAAATAAAGTATGGAACCATCGGTACAATCATTTCTAATCACTCTTGGCCGTCATTCAGTATCTTTGTAGGTACTTAATATTTACTGCAAACTCGTTAATTCTCATAACACTCATCAAATATACGATATACGACCCTATTACGCACTGCTCCGATTTTTATATGTTATGATTACGCTTTAAAAAATACAATTCTACCGTAGCTTCCACCCAGTTCACTTCGCGCCATCAAGTACCAATATCAAAAAATATTTAAAATAAAATTGTAATTCAAAGATTCTGGTTACTGGATCAAACAGGGAGCTTGATAAAATATAATTAGGATTTTCTTGCAACGTGATAAGTACCATTCTGCCTTGGAGCGACGGACGTGAGAAAAAAAGAAGACAATCGCCCGGAATAATTTGAGCCAAGTGTATAAAATGGCGGCACGCCGCTGACACGGCGCAGTGGCTAGCGCGTTCCCGCCAAAACAACTGTCAAACCGGTGTGGTCACTCTAAAAATTTTCTATAAAAGAAAAAAATGAGTGCCCTACTCCTAATCGCCGTCGCTGTTCTCATTTTATACAAAGTTTACTCCCGTAAAAATATCAGTATTAAACGGGAGAACAAATATGGGGAAGCTAAAGAGGTGGTTTTGAGCGAAGCACCGGGGCCGGTACCTTTCCCGGTCGTTGGTAGTTTACATCTTTTGGGGAAACACGAGTCTCCTTTCCAAGCGTTTACGGAGCTAGCCAAAGAGTACGGGGACATTTTTAGCATACAGTTGGGCGGGTCAAAGTGTTTAGTAGTTAATAATCTGGAGCTGATCAGGGAAGTGTTGAACCAGAATGGGAAGTTCTTCGGCGGACGACCAGACTTCGAGAGGTTCCATAGTCTGTTCGCTGGTGATAGAAACAACTGTAAGTAGCTTTTTATGCACTCACTATTTTTTATTTTAAGACCTTTATACATTGGACATACTTTATTTGCGTTAAACTCTCAATTTTTTGCTAAATTGTTCATGTAAAGCCCTCTCTGTTTGTTACGTGAGTAAATAAGTTTGCAATTAGGTATAGAAGACGCTAAAAAACCGGCGTAGAGCGTGGGGTATGCTCAATGCAAGATTCCGGAGCCGCTCCTACATTAAAAGCTAATAAAAGATAGCTTTTCTTTTAACTTCCTTAATATTGAATTTCCATTCTTTTTTTAAATATCCCAAATGTAAATGACGGAAAATACCGACATAAATATTTTAAGTACTTCACCGAACGGACTATTCGTAGAAAAGTTGGCTTCTCAATTCAATTTTCAACGGTTTAGAGATTTTGTTTTATTTGATTGTATCACTCACCCGTTTTAAATCATCCTGACGAAATTAAAGCTTCAGCTAATATTATTCTTTGAAATCCAATAAACATATTCTACTAATGAAATTCTGAATATTAATTGAATACTGAAAACTTAAAGTAGGTACCTATATTACAATTAAATTTTGTTTGTTAAAGATGTAGGACCTTTAAAAATTTACATTTATTCGTAAAATACGTAATTTTCATAATCACTGAGGATTGGGTATCATGGGTCGGGTGTAAAATTATTAAAATATATACTTTAGTAAAAACTAGACCTATGTAAATTTAAGGCTCGCTTATGAGTTTTTTTTATATTTGATGCATGTGTTTTGTGTTCCCCCTTTTATTTCACATATTTTAAGGTTCCCACGTATTTATTTCTGTATACAAATAATTATAAAAATTACTCCTAACACTTACCCGTGATGTTAATTGACTGTCACATTATTTTAAAGAACGTAAACTCTCAGCCCGCAGGGTGGCACTGATCATAAAAACAACCTTCTACCGGCGCGTACGCATGCGTGCGTTAAGCCAGCAAGGCTCTACGGTAGCCCGACTGTGTCTGCCATTTGATGCCAATCGTGTAAGGGCGTGACTAAAGTCCATGCGAAAGATACGTGCACATTTTTAACCTTTAGTACAGCGCTGCCTTAGTAGCTATGAAACTAATTAGATATTTTACAGTACATCTGGTGCTACATTACCAGGTGTTATAATAAGCACATTACGTAACTACGTCGAATATTTTTCGCACTTGTATCGTAAATTACTATGACAATTGAATTATGTCAAATTGTAAAAATAAAACCGGACAAGTGCGAGTCGGACTCGCCCACCGAGGGTTCCGTACTTTTTAGTATTTGTTGCTATAGCGGCAACAGAAATACATCATCTGTGAAAATTTCAACTGTCTACGGTTCGTGAGATACAGCCTGGTGACAGACGGACGGACAGCGGAGTCTTAGTAATAGGGTCCCGTTTTTACCCTTTCGGTACGGAACCCTAAATATTGGGTTACGAAACACTTTAAATCGCGGGCACGGACGAACAATTTAAAGAGACAAATGGTTTACACAGTTGATAAAATTTAATTTCTAGTTCCGCTACAATAACGCATATAACGCATGTTTGTCTGTAATATAATATATGTATTTGGCTAGCACATATTTTTAATATGCGTGGAATATTTATATTTACCACTATTTTTATGATTTGAGGCCCATTTCTCGAACGGTATTAGTCTAATATTATTAGTGTCTTGCCATGGTAACCCATACGATTTGACAGTTCATGGACTAATATTATTAAGCCTCCTCCACACTCGTGCGCGAATCGCGGCGAGAAGCCGCGAATGCGAGTGTGGAGTAGATTTTCGCAGACAGCGAAATCGACTCCACACTCGCGTTCGCGGCTTCGCCCGCGATTCACGCGCATAGTCTGGAGGGGGCTTTAGACTAATACCGTTCGAGAAATGGGCCCACGGGCCCAGTGGCCTGGTACTGACATTACTTGGCTGACAGCTGAAGACAGCTTGGCTGAGTGGGCTTCTAAACTTCTGGAAAAGTTATGAACTCTTCAGCAGCTACTTTTTGAAATGATGAACACAAGACGTAAAGAGACTTTATTATTATTATGCAGAGCCCACTGTGTCCCACTGCTGGGCAAAGGCCTCCCCCCTCTTCTTCCACTCGTCTCTGTTTAGTGCTATATCTGGCCAGCCTCTCAAGAGGGAGTCCAAGTTATCCCGCCATCGCCGACGAGGCCTGCCGGCTCCCCGGTTAGACTCGTGGGGCTCCCACTCTGTGGTTATCTTAGCCCACAAGTCGTCCGGCATTCGGCAGACATGACCAGCCCAGTTCCATTTTAACTTAGCCGCTTTCCGCTACGTCTATTATTCGAGTCTTGGAGCGCAGCGTGGTGTTTCGGACTCGATCCCTTAATTTTACACCTAATATTCCTATAACCTAACTGGCAAACACCGATTTTGGACTTCTGAAAGAGACAATACTTAAGCGGTATCCACGGGATGATCAAATCGACCGACTTGATCAGAAATGAAATTGGCGTCAATCTCCAATTTAATCATCAATTTTAGATTTATGGTGATATTAGAGCCCTCTAAATTGAAATAATGCCCCAGAACGAAAATACTGGCGTCACAAATTGATATTCTTGCGTCCGCACACCATCTTATCGGTAATATCGGTAATTATCGGCGGTTGAATACGGCGAGCCAAGTTGGAGTTTGCGTTCGCACGTCCTGATTCGATCGGGCAATTTAGTCAGATTGGCGAAAAATGTACTAGTCTGCATACGCCTTTATTCTCTTCAGTGGCAAAGAACATAGGACTCGCCTGGTTAACGATAGCTTTATCACTATCACACGCCCGTGTCAAACTCAAGCCAAACCGTACCAGGGTGCGAAACTCCTGACTTCTGCCAAACTCGGCTCCGCTCGGCTCAGAAATGCTCCGAGCAATTATTAGGGTTGACACAACTTGACGTCCTTTTGCGTGCACGACCACAGATAAGATAATGGCTTGAATTTTGACAACCCTTAATAGCCGAAAGGGATAGTGCCATATATTAGAACGGGACAGCATGACCCTGAACCGCTGTCAAACTTCGGTTTTGTAGGAAGTTTCCTTTCTGTATGGCAGTACTATTATTTATTCTGTGCCCGTACCACGAGTGACTGACAGTGTCAAAAGTGACGTATACGCCCGCCCAAGCTCCCCGGCCACCCGGCCGCCCGGAAGCTCCGGCCCAGACACGGCACGGTCTAACGTGAGTCATCCTTAAACCTTCCTCAAGGATCACTCTCTTGATAGGTGAAAACTGCATAAAATCCGTTCAGAAGTTATTGAGCTTATAGCGAACATACAAACAGACAGAGGCGGCAGGTGACTTTGTTTTATAAGGTGTAGTGAAGAAAACATCTCAATCTGAGCCCTTGCTTACGTATAATTTATGATTTAAATAAATATGTTAGATTTAAAATAATAATCTCATCTTATTTTGCATAATATATACATAAACAATATTTCCCATTTTGGCAATATTTCCCCGCTACCAAGCGCAACTCACCTAACTAATGGCATTAGAAATGTGACCACCGCGTGACCTATTAACGCAAGGGACGAGTTCTACTGACCTCCATAAAACTTAAGTGTTTGTTACCAGAGACCTAGTGCGTGCCTAGTGCCTACATTATCGTAGCATGGACGTATGGTGTAGGCTACATGAAGTCCAAAGTTCGGTCAGTATAAAAACATTAAAAACGTGCGTTATTTGCAATTTTACGCCGGTGAAAAACAAATACTTAGGTACAAAATACACATGTTTTTTAGTAATACTAAGTAAAATATTAATTTTAAGTCCCTAATAGAAGATTAATATAACATAGTATTTAACTCCCAGCTCGCCAAGCTTAAATGGAGTTGGGTGGGATATGTTGCTAGGCAGCAGATGGAGGTGGTCCGTTGGCTCGTTGGGTGGATGACATTCGGAAAATCGCGGGGCACTTTTGGATGAGACTAGCCCAGGACCGGGATAAGTGGCGTACACCAAGAGAGGCCTATGCTCAGCAGTGGGCGACTGAAGGCTAGAATGATGATGATGAAGTATTTAACTGTTGAAAAACATTTTGGTAAGATAGTTATAAGGATCACTCACGCTGACATGTCATTTTCTATGGCAGCTGATCGGTGATCACGTGGTGCTTTGCATAGAAAACGAAGCGCTGGAAGCTCCGGCCCGGCCCCGGCCCGGTCTAGCGTGAGTCATCCTATAATCGGAATCTAAATCGGTTGTAATATAAAATTCCGGGAAATATTGCCAACCTAATACGTACAAAAGGACCTGAAAAAATGTAACCAATTTTCGCACGCATATCGCTTGTAACTTAGCCACATTTGTAACTTTAAGCTTCAATGTACGAACAATGACAGATTAAAATGCACGTTAAGGATGACACGCTAGACCGGCCCGTGCCCGGGCCGAGGCGTCCGACATGTCATTTTTTATGACGGCTGATCGGGGATCACGTGGTGCTTTCCGTAGAAAACGAAGCGCCGGAAGCACCGGCCCGCCTCCGGGCCGGTCTAGCGTGAGTTATCCTTTATAGTCCTTAAAACTTTTTGATAGGGTTTACGAATGATTACCAGATTAGCAACTGTGTCATCTCTGTTAATCCATAAACCAAACTGAGATAGTAAAACTTCTCATTCCCACTTGCATAGTCATAGCAGGAGTGAAAGAGATGGTAATATGATCTCGATCGTCATTTTGTTCCCATATAATAGCAACATTCCCATTGGTGGACTTTATTATATTGGCAATAAGGCTTAAAAAGCTTCAATAGTGACCCTTAGAGCATTTAATAACTGGAGTCGCCTTTAAGAGCCCCCCTCTGCCGAAAAACTTGCACAATTGTGCAAACTTTTGTATAGACTGACATGGCTATTTGTACGTTACGTACAAATCATGTAAAATAGCCATACTTGTGACGTGCCCCTCCCCCGCAAAAATCGGCAGACTGTTTCGTACAGAAAATGACAGCGATGACGTCTCCAGTTACTAAATAAGTGCTCTTCAGCCTTCTATAAACTGTTACGTGAGACCTTACCCCTCTGCCGAAATCCTTGCACAATTGTGCAAACTTTTGTATGGACGTTTATCTGACATGGCAATTTGTACGTTACGTACAAATCATGTAAAATAGCCATACTTGTGACGTGCCCCTCCCCCGCAAAAATCGGCAGACTGTTTCGTACAGAAAATGACAGCGATGACGTCTCCAGTTACTAAATAAGTGCTCTTCAGCCTTCTATAAACTGTTACGTGAGACCTTACCCCTCTGCCGAAATCCTTGCACAATTGTGCAAACTTTTGTATGGACGTTTATCTGACATGGCAATTTGTACGTTACGTACAAATCATGTAAAATAGCCATACTTGTGACGTGCCCCTCCCCCGCAAAAATCGGCAGACTGTTTCGTACAGAAAATGACAGCGATGACGTCTCCAGTTACTAAATAAGTGCTCTTCAGCCTTCTATAAACTGTTACGTGAGACCTTACCCCTCTGCCGAAATCCTTGCACAATTGTGCAAACTTTTGTATGGACGTTTATCTGACATGGCAATTTGTACGTTACGTACAAATCATGTAAAATAGCCATACTTGTGACGTGCCCCTCCCCCGCAAAAATCGGCAGACTGTTTCGTACAGAAAATGACAGCGATGACGTCTCCAGTTACTAAATAAGTGCTCTAAGTGTAAACCTGATTGTATGAACTTAATTTCATGGCGCCAATTGAACTTGACACTATGTTTCTGAATTGATGCCACAGGTGATGACGCCACCTGATATGTTTCTTAGTTAGATTCATTCAGAAATAAACCATTGTGTTCAAATTTAATTTCGATCTATCAATGTATACATTTCTTCTTTACTAACCCAATCATTTTCTTTAATCGTAAAAGAGTAAGATTTTACTTTTATTTGATTTAAAGTGCTTAACTCCACAACAAAACGGCTTAGTTCCCTAACGTTCGCATCAAAAGAGTTTAATTCTGAAAAATCTATAAATTATTGAAGCGTCTGGTTGACGTAACTGGTGACCGAAGAGCTGGCGGCTACCTCGCACAACGTATCAGCATTGCGATACAGCGAGGAAATGCCGCCAGCATCCTTGGTACAATGCCTCAGGGGCCTATTTTAGATTTAAGCTAGTTAATAATTTCGTTTAGTAGTACCACTGTATATACACGATGATTTTTAATCGGTGATCAGGAACCAATTTATTTATTCAGTTATCGATGGCGATCACATTTAACTATGAAACCAACTGCGAAATCGCGAAAAAAAAATAACTCTAATCGTTATTATTTTATTATTTTATGTCTTTGACATGTTTCCTTTAAATCAAATATATTTTTGTAATATCTTAAATTAAGCTAGTTTGTATTTTAATTTTCATTTTTAAATTTGTATGTTTCACAGCCCTATGAGCTATGTTGCTTGAATTAAATGTATTAATAATAGAAAATATCAACATCGGACCAGCCCTACTGTATGAAACAGGCAATTTTTTTTTGTGTTTTCGAGGTTGGTCCCATAGTTAAATGTGATCGCCATCGATGACTGAAGTAGAAAAATTGGTTCCTGATCACCGATTACATTTCTTGGTGTATATTGTATGTATGTAAATAAATGATTTAAAAAATTAAATTATTTAATATTAGTTTTAGGAAGATTTAAATAAATGTATAGTGTTATAACATTGAAGTCAACTTAATTTATGGTATTAATATAATAACAAGAATAAAATAATAATTTCTGTTTTTCTTGATTTTCTGTTTTTTCGAATTTGTGTTTTTCTTGATTTTCTGAAAACAGCTAGTTTACATTGGAAATTAAGCCCATTTTAATGAATCCTCATTTGATAGAGATAGATATAGTTGGCCAAACCAATTTGTCAGTCAGTAAGAACCAGGAAAACTATACACATCCATTTCTTTTGGGTGCTAGTACTAGTCTAAGACAAAGATAGTATGATTATCTCCGTCTATGATTGAAATGAGACAGTCCTTTGACAATAGTCCTATGTTAGGTAATCAATACATGTCATGGGAATATATGCGTTTGTGTTAAATGAAACCATACACATTCAAAAACCTTCAATAGTTGTTTACTTGAATTTGATATAGGCTTAATTACCTACTAAGCAATTCCGATTAAATGTGTTAATAGGCAAATTCATAATAATAAAGTACCTAAAACATATGTTGTCCTACTGGTTTCGCTTTTTAAGTAGGTCTAAGAAATATTATGTCAAACGAATTTACCAACTCCACGAAAAATTGGGGACTTTTTTACGTAACTACTTATTATGATAGAGATAAATTAAGATTTGTCGTTATGAAGGACTATAAGTTATATTAACGATAAAAAAGCCCTCTTAGTCTTTTTTGGGGGGGGCAGAGGAAGCCAGTACGTTAAACATATATCCTGCAAACATAGCCACAAAGGGGATAACCACTTTTCCATACAAACGTAGTCCCACCATAGTCCCTATTTCCCTCTCTGGATATTAACAGTATACAAAATATTTTTATCCAGTTTACCCACAACCCCTTATGCCCCTTCGTTTGATATTTTCGATTTTTTTTCAATTATTACAAGAGTTTTAAAAGCTTTTTAAATTTTGTAGGGAAATTAATTTTCGCTCCTAACTTTCATAATTATCAAAAAACGACCACTTCGTGTGATATAGTTACAATAAATTATGTTAAAAATATTTTCCATAATGTCAATAAGGTGGTGGTACTGGTGCTCGACGCGGTGCCAGTATATGTCATCATGAAACTTAAGTCATTGTCAATAGAGGTGGGCAATAGCATGTCGAGCACTGGTACCACCACCCCAGGGAGAAAAATGGGGACTACGTTTGTATGAAGAAGCCATCTAGTGGACGATCGCCTTAAGGACAGACAAACGTAAATTAATAATATTACCTATAGGTACGTTAGGAACTAGTATATTCTGCTTATACAATATAGTATTATATGACATACGATATGCTGACACCTTACTTCATATAGGAAATAGGCTTGAATTACATTTTTAAATATTTGGAAAACACGATACTTAAGGTCGTTCGATAATTACTTTAAATTAGGTCACGGTTATATAAATAACTTGCTTCTTTCATTGATACAACGAAATATGTATAAGTAGGTAAAAATATAAAGTAAAGTAAAGATTTATTTGTGGAACACAGGTACAGTTAAGGTCTTATATATAAAATAATAAATAGAGTCCTTACACACAAAAAAATAATCATTTTTTCTGTAATCTGTACTTTTAGCCGAGGTCCTTTTGTTTGACATAAAATTTTAAGTCATAAATAGTCATAATGTATTGTTTGTCATACATATTATCATTAGATTCATTAGTCCTAAGACTGAAACCGTTAACTTTTCAGGATTTTCGTATAGTTAGGTTAGATCCTATAGTTAGGTTAATAGGTTTGTTTTAAGGCAATCCTGAAAAGTTACGCGTTTCTGAACCAAAGTTTTGAATTTTATTAGATACCAATCTGAGAGGCTTCCGCGAAAATCGAAATTTCATTACCTGCCTCTCCATCGCTCGAATATGCAAGTAATAAAGAGGCAGATAAGGAATCTGTAAGTTTATTTCATTTGAGAGGCAGATAACGAATTATCGATTTTTACGACAGGTCCTGAGATCTGCAAGTTTGTTTCACGTTTTTGAACAACATCGCGATGACATGCCCACACTCTGTCACTGCAGTCTGTGCTGAGTAAACTTGCTCCGACTCTTAGTTGAAACTTTTTTGTGTTGTTTTGATTGCCTCGACGCTCCAGTTCAATGATTTTTTACTACAATAAATCAGAAACTCATTAATGTTAATGCATATACTTGCGTGTTGTTACTTTTTACACCATCCTAAAGAAAGTGACAGCGTGTGTTATATAGGCTAGTTAATATTGAAGCTTTGTTTCTGAGAAAAAAGCTCATTTTCTAGGTCATTAAAACCATCAGACCATGGATGGATTTATAGGGCAGAATAATATTAGATGCGCATAATCTGCATGAAGTTATGAACGTAAACTTAACAACACATGTAATGGGGTACGGTGTTTAGATTACAAAACCATTTCTTCTTGCATTTACAATAAAACAAGACCTTTTACAGAGTGGCCCAAAAAACATTGACGAAGAATTTTACTGCGGCACATCACTACACTTTATAAAACAAAGTTCTGCGCCGCGTCTGTCTGTTTGTGTGTATGTATGTTCGCGATAAACTCAAAAACGACTGAACGGATTTTCATGCAGTTTTTACCTATCAATAGATGATTCTTGAGAAAGGTTTAGGTGTATCATTTGTTAAGATTTTGTGTAACCCGTGCGAAGACGGGGCGGGACGCTAATAGTTGTTGATAATTTTCACAAACGTATCGTCGATTAAAGGTAAAAGAGAACATTTTGAAGATGATACGCTTTATTTTATTGACATGATTGTCGTTTCAATTTTTAATGACATATCTTTATGTAAAAATTCTGTTAGGTACAGTCACCAGCAATAATATGTTACACAATGAAGGCCGCAAAAATATGTGACGCGTTCTTATTGTACTGCGAATAAGATCGTGTCAGATATTTTTGCGGCCTTCGTTGTGTAACATATTATTGCTGGTGACTGTACCCACTGGAAAGTCTGCTCAGAGTCAAAATGGGGCAACCTACTATGGAATCTAAAAATAAGGTTTCTTAGGTTCAATTTAAATTGTGCAGAACCTCTATTCGATGTCTTGAAGATGCTTAACCTATTTCAGAGCGCGTGCCCATTATAATGCGCATGGCATTACGTGCAGCTTTAATAGGTTAGGCACTCTATAAATACATGTGAAAAGAAAGAGTGGTTTCTAGATACATGTGTAAATTGGTCGTTTTTAACTCGGTCAGTCAGGTTTACACTTGAATGGTCGCGTAAAAATTACTCATAACTATAGTGATGGCACAGAATAAATAATAATTCTAGGTACAGAAAACTCACTCTCTAACAAAACGCGTCTGTTACGATCAGGACAGATATGGCCGCTAGGTGGCGACAACGCCACGCGCGGCTTATGGCTAGCCACCAAAATTGGTGTGGAGCAGATGTACTTGTAGCTACCTGTGCGGCTACCACCAGTTTTGACATTGACATAAAGCTCACGTTTACGTAACTTACTTTCTATGCATCTCGCTCCTACTGGCATATTAGTGCAAGCGAGATGTACAGAAAATAAATTACGTAGACGTGAGCGTTATGTCAACGTCAAAACTGGTGGTAGCCGTACTGTAGCAAAGCGACGAAATCGCGAAGTGAGCCACGCCTGGTGATAGTAGATTAGTTTCCTACAAAATACATAACCCATGCGACATATCAGACACATCATGCATAGGTACCCCGTGGGTGCGGGAATGCTTTACACTAGCCAAAAAATAGGTAAAAACTGTACTAAAAAACCAGCCAAGTGCGAGTCGGACGCGCCCACCGACGGTTTCATACAAAAACTTTAATTTACAAATTTATAGTTTTCAGATTTTTCCCTGTACTTGTAGTTTAACCTCCGTACCCCGTATTCATAAACGCGCTACAAACCTCAAAAATAATCTTTTGTCTTTATCTGTCATTTTGACTTACGTATTTGTAAGAAAGGGATAAAACATAATTTAACTAAATCTGGCCCGTAAAGTTCGTGACTTAGAAGATAATTTTTTTTCACAGCTTCAAGGGGCTCACTTATATGGTATTAATTTCAACTCCGATACCTCCACGCGTTCCCGAGATAAAAAGTCTTGACAGACAGACGGACGGACGGACAGACAACCTCAACAAAGTGATCCTATAATTCCGGGTTCCGTATTTTTCCTTTTGAGGTACGGAAACGGAACCCTAAAAAGAAATTTTGGAAATCATTTTATTTACAAATAAGATATATACAGTGGTATTACTAAAAGAAATTAATAATTAGCTTAAATCTAAAATAGGCCCTTGAGGCATTGTACCAAGGACGCTGGCGAAGAAATTATTAGTACATTTCTAAGCCCGTTTTGGAGTTTCCACACAGTTCTTGTCAGGGCCGTCTTAAACTATGCTGGGGCCCCTGGCCACATAAGAATTTGGGGCCCTTTTCGAGAGTTAATAAAGCGAATTAAACTAACATTTTTCTACTATGATCTTCTAATATTTATTATGGGTAATCAAATATACTGTTACTGTCTGTCCTTCGGGCCCCCTAAGGATGCCCTTATCGTAAAGACGGTACTGGTTCTTGTACCAATATTTGGGGTTAAAAGTTCCGACATGCCTCACTGCTTCTCATCACATAGCGTGCTACATGCTTAATAGACCAGTCACGCTCTGATACTCTAATAGTAGCGTTTTTACTATTACAGTACCATCAGTGGTTCTAAGACTAACACTTCACAATTAGGGCTTGCAATTCGAATATTCGAATATTCGAATTTGTCGAATATTCGACCTGTTTTGATATTCGAATATTCGGCCGCTCAGGTTTCGAATATTCGAATATTTTTTATTACAACAAAAAATCTATTTCATCCGCTGTAGTTACAGTTTCTGTGTGTGTTTCCGGGTATTTACAGTGAATGAGGAACGGTAGGTACCCAAATACGAAGGAAATAATATTTTTACTGTATTCCTCTCGATAGACTTTGTGAATACAGTGAAACTTAACTCAATTTGAAAGAAAACGAAATCAAAAAGTATGTTATTTTTACGGTGCGTTAAAGTTTTAAGTTAAAGGATCATTCTGTTTATTCTCTGCAAGCGTACGTTAAGCGATTTTTTGAAGACTAAACCTTGCCCGCACTTATCGCAATTCTCAAATTTGATCATACCAAACCTGCCCAACTAGGTAATCTAACTATGCACCTTTAGCTGACGAATAGTCCACCCAGTAGTCAACTAACTTTTTCCCTTAAATATTCCAATATAATTAAGTCGACCATTAGGAATAAAAACTTACCAAAACAAATAAAGTCAATAAAGATTCAAAATACAATGGAATTAAAGGCCTTTTTACAGGCCTCTGAGTGACTACAAGTTAATTTAAATCAGAAAATAATTACCTACTAAAAAAATATCTTACATACGAAATCAAAAAGTATGTGTTTGTATGGTTAAAGTTATATTATTTCACGCGACGACGCATTTATAATAAAAGTTTTATCTAGAAATATTGAATACGTCTTATACTGGCGTTTTACTTGTTTTTATAAATGTGGGCATCTCATAGTAGGATGATAAAATCTAGTTAATTAAGTGGATTTCTGTAAAATATCATTAGTTTTAGCAATATGTGAGAAAAGCTTTTTGAATAAAACGATAATAAACCGATTTCTCGTTCATTTTCATATTTTTTATAATATTCGAATATGTCGTCAGAAAAAGTCGAATATTCGAATACCTGAAAGTTTCGAATATTTGCAATCCCTATTCACAATGTAAAGCAATCTTGTTGTCTTTGATTTATATTATTTATACAGGTAATGTGTTTACCTCTACGAGTATATTGTTAGGTTTATTTTTAACAATAGCTACATTACTATCTGTCGAAACGGGATAAGATTCCAGATATATAATTAGTCAATCTTATTTGAGTACAATTGACCTTACTGAAGCAGTTTTTTTTTGTCTCCAGCCCTGGCGCTCTGCGACTGGTCGAACTTACAACTACGTAGACGCAACCTGGCGCGCCGGCACTGCGGTCCCAAACAGCACACGGACAACTTCGCCCGCATCGGCAGCGTCGCCACGTTCGAAGCTATCGAGCTCGTCCAGACCCTGAAACACGTCACAAGGACCACAGAATCGGCCATCAACCTGAAACCCCTCCTCATGTCCACAGCCATGAACATGTTCAGCCACTACATGTGCAATGTCAGATTTGATGAAGATGATGTCGAATTCCGCAAAATCGTCGATCATTTCGATGAGATCTTCTGGGAAATCAATCAAGGATACGCTGTTGATTTCCTTCCTTGGCTATCGCCGTTTTACAAGAAGCACATGGATAAGTTGTCCAACTGGTCTAAAGAGATCCGCAGCTTTATTCTTTCGAGAATCGTAGAGCAGAGAGAAATGAATTTAGAAACTGATGGTCCGGAAAAGGATTTCCTTGATGGGCTCCTAAGGGTTTTACATGATGATCCGACTGTTGATAGAGATACGATTATTTTCATGCTTGAAGACTTCTTGGGCGGTCATTCGTCTGTTGGAAACCTGGTAATGCTTTGCTTAGCTGCTGTGGCACGCGACCCTGAAGTAGGGAAGAAGATTCGTTCAGAAATCGAAGGTCTGACTAAAGGAAAGCGCGCTATCAGCCTAGTCGATAGAAGCAGCCTGCCGTACACGGAATCGACTATCTTGGAAGTTTTGAGATACGCTTCTTCTCCGATCGTTCCTCACGTAGCTACAGAGAACGCTGAAGTAGCTGGGTTTGGAGTTGAGAAAGGAACCACGATCTTTATAAACAACTACGAGTTGAACACATCGGAGAAATACTGGAATGAGCCGGAGAAATTCGATCCCTCTCGATTCTTAGAGCGCAGTAAAGTGCGAGTCAGGAGGAAGTCCCAATGTGACTCAGGTATGGAATCTGACAGCGAACGAACAGGGCCTTTAGATAAAACGACAGAGATGGAGAAAGAAGTAGTATCAGTTAAAAAGAACATCCCCCACTTCTTGCCGTTCAGCATCGGTAAAAGGACATGCATCGGGCAGACACTTGTAACCACAATGAGCTTCGTTATGTTTGCCAACATTATGCAAGAGTTTGACATCGGTGCTGAGCATCTAGAAGACTTAAGACAGAAACCGGCGTGCGTAGCTCTTCCTAAAGACACTTTTAATCTGTACGTAGTACCCAGAAAGCACTGAATAATTTATTATTGTAGATAATCAATCTCCTCAGCCACTATTAAGGTTTTTTATAAATTAAATTACAGAAACAGATTAGGTTCAATAGAGTAGGTAACTAGTTCATGGATAGGTACTGTAGTTTTCTTGTAGAGAAGTATCTCAAATAGAGTCTGTGCGAAAAGAGAAGAGTCGTAAATGTATGGGTTCTCTTTCATTCCACGATTAAATTTTTGAGTTATTTTTTCTGCAGCTGTTTTAGTATTGCTAGCTTCAAGTTAAGCAAAAACATAAACAATTATACCCAGACACACTCACTTTGTCAGTAGAAAAAAGAGCGAAATTCAAATTTTCCATGGGAAGTCAACTCTTCGCACCGTTTTTTTTTTTATTTAGACCCCTTTTTTATTGACAAAGTGGGTGTACCAGAGTACCTATAGTTTATTGATTTTTTTTTGAATCTTCATATTAATATTGAAGGTGGCAGTACTGTAGTTTTTTACATTACTTATAACCAAATATGGCTGTGGGGAAACGCTCAAAACATTATTTATTTCTCGAAATAATCTTTTTAGGTTACATTTGGCTTTTCTGTCATAAACTGTATGTACTCGTCCCAAATTTAGAAAATGAGTGAATGTATGCGTACGCTAGAATTTTTACTTATAGTAGTTAGCTTACTGGTCTAGATCTAGTATTTCTAGTAAACACTAGGTCTTAACCAAGCTTAGTTCTTGACCCTTGCTTAGTGATTTACCCGACGACTTTCTTCTGTTTTGTGGATTTGATACTGTTTGATATTTTAGAGTTGTTAGCATTTTATTTTTGTAGTTTTGTAGCGCGGCAATATATTTTTTATTGAAATTTAGACGCATTTATTATGTAGAAGTAGTTTTAGGTAGTTTACCTATGTATATCAGTCATTGAGCGTTCTGTGAATCTCTCTTGTAGTAGATTTTAGGACCGTAAACTTAGTGTAGTGATCGGGGCTTAGTACACAAAAAATGGAACCCTGAGCCACTGTAGACACATGACTCACTGTTTAACAGTTACAATAATCTTAAAGATAATTAAAAAAATAGAATATTAGCTGACATGGTGCCTCAGGGTTCCAATTGGTTGACCGTTGGAACATTTCACTAAAATGTCGCTTACGTAACGCATTTCTTTACTTTAGCACCTCATAAACCTAAGGTTAACGATCACGTATATCTAGACAAGATAATTCATTTTTTAAAGTAATTCCTCAAACATCAGATCAAAAATCAGCTTAGTATTAAAAATATATATCTATACCTACCGTTAGGTAAGTGATACTAGGTGAAATGTTCCATACTTAGTAATGTATCCGGGTAGACGTTGATCAAACTGTAGTGTTTTTATTTTATACTTTTTGTACGTAGTTTTATATAGTTAGCACCGACATACTAGTTTTTTTGTTCATTGAATTTAGTCAGAAATGTTGTATTAGATGTTTTTTTGTTTGATCTTTTAAAAATAATGTACTCAAAAAAAATTTTTTTCTATAAAAAAGCTATATCCTCAGATAGGTAGGTACAGTCAGCACCAATAGTAGCGGATGTAACAACGCGCCAAAAATATCTGCCCCCCTTGAATACTTTTCCAAATATGTAGTATATAAATTACAGTTCGCATACAAACGTATCTGTCACAGTCTAATTGTTCTTCATATAGAATATCTCTTTTTATTTAGTTATTAGGGAATGGTATAGTCGTACGGTTTTAAAATGTCGGAATCCACTTGAGAGATTACCTGCCGATGAATGGCATTGTTAATTTAAAAAAAAACCTTTTGTTAAACAAAACGCTAATTAAGTGTGCAAAATAAAAAGCAATAACAACACTAGATTCCATACAGATAACAACTTTACCGCTTAAAGAATAGAGTTAGAATTACAATAGCATGTACTCGATACATATAGGATCTTTTGGAATTTAGAGCCGTGGTCGACCTGTTTGCGAATGTTTCATGTTGAATTTCCATTTGCACAGGTAATTAGCGGTTTGGTTTAACAAAACATAACAATGCCATTCATCGTCAGATAGTCTAGTCTCTCAAGTGGATCCCGACATTTTAAAACCGTACGACTATAGATAGTTTTCAAGTATAGTCTGGTACACAACTTTTGATGCTAACTCTACCCTTGTCCCATTAACATTAGTGGTATTTATAACAGTAGCACAGAATATGTTTTTAAATGAACTAGGAGCATTCCATGAAATTGTCTACCGTTTGTCCCGTACAAACGCGAATATTCTGAAGATTTGCAGGTATAAGAGTTTCCTTTTCTATGACAAATGGTCAAAAATATGCACAGCAAAATAATCGCCTGTTTTAAATGTAGAAATAAAAGTCGCAACACAGGAAATAATAGTAGATTGTACAACAAGGGCATAAAGTGACCCATTTTTACCCGAGGCAATTGACATTTATGCCCTTAATTGTTGTACACTCTGCTTTTCACTTCGATTGCGAGGAAAATATACAAAAAATCAAATATTTTAGGTTATTTTAACGTATTTATTCAAGACTAAAGAAAATTGTTCTTGGGCCGGTCGGAGGCGCGGGGCACGCCGATCGGGAGAGCGCCGGTCGGGGGCGCGCCGGCAGGGCTGGCAGTTTGTATGGCAGAATTTGGACTTTATTGCTAAGTCAATAAGGGTCGTAATAGATGATTTTACTTTATGCTCTAGAGCATAAAATGCGATTTTATGTCGTCTACGCACGACATAAAGGTGCACTTTTTGAGCATGAGAAGTGAAAAATGCGTTTGTACGGGACAGCCCGTGGAATGCTCAACTAACTCAATAGATATTTTTTACTTCTTTCGCATATATGACAAGTATTTTTTTACCTAAAGAAAAAAGTATCTAGTATGACGAATGAGTAGTGTTAGTTGCCTGTAACTAAAACCAGTCTTAGTTTTTAGTATGGTCCAAATTCACTTCAATACGAACGATTATTGTATGATAGAAAAATTGTGATTTTGTAGAGTTTATGGTAGAATTTGAAATTATAGTACTTGCAAATTTACTCTTTGTGTTTTTCTTAATACGTCTGATTTTCCACCTTTTAGAAAAAAATAAAATTAATTAATACATGTAGGTAGGTATTTATTTCAGACACCGTATCTATATGTTTGTTTACAACATTATGTTAGTAAACAAGATCTACCCTCAAATGGCCATGAGAACATTACATAACGACGGTGCGAATAAAAAAATCGTTATGTGTTTTTTTACGATTTTTTGATTTTGGCATATTTGAATTCCTTTTTTAATTTCCCGTCGACCCACATAAATATTTTTGTTATATCTTTATTAGTTTTGAAAATAACAATTCCGCTATGTGAACACAGAACAACATTTGTACAAAAAAAAAGCAGAACAGTAACAAAATAATAATTATGTGATTTTTAGCACATACGAAATTAAATGCCTTGTTTTCCGTCGAGGGTGATGGCTATAATGTAGCACATGGCGATTTATTGTAGAATGGATTACCCGATATTGACCCTAAAATCCGCTATGTATCATCTCTCGTATTTACTATGTTACTTTGGAAACAAATCGCTATGTGTAAACTTCACACATGACGATTTTAAGTGAACCAAATTTAAGTCGCTATATGTAGCAAAATTTTGGTTAAAATAATTAATATTGTAAAAAATTACGAAGAAACCTGTTTATTTGCTTCATGAGTATCATGTAAAAATCATTGATCTATTAGAAAAAAAATACAGGTAAGTACAAAAATACATATATTACAAACAGGAAAATAAACAGTTATTTATGTCTCCTGAAAAGTAGTTTAAAAATACATGGCGATTTTTTTATTCGCACCGACGATAATCAAATGGGACGTTATCTATGAAAAGGGACCTTATTGTCGATGGCGCTTACGCCATTATTAACGAAGCTCCGATATGAATACAATGCCGCGCGACGCTGTGCGGCGTAAGCGCTATCGACAATAAGGTACCTTTTCATAGATAATGGCCCAAATAATGTAAAAGTCAGGTCGTTCCGTGACAAAACCAGGCGCAGGGGCGTGTTTTGAAATTTGGCGCCCCGGGCCAATACGTTTCGCCGGCCCAGAAGTCAAGGAAGAAAAACAAAATGCAATTCGGGGCCAAGGCTAGGGTTGCCAGATCGAAAGGCGCTATTATCGGGAAAAAATATAAATTTTTCGGGATTTTGGGACTTAAATCGGGAAAAAAAAAGACATTCAAATTCGTAATTGTATTAAAAACAACGATATTTTACATTATTGGCGCTACATCAGCTGCTCTGCCCATAGACGTTTTTATATAAAAATTGTATAAATTCTTTGAGATCTTGAACAAACAAAAAAAAATCGCGGCGGCGAGCGGCTCGACGCGATGACAGTTCGGAATTTGAAATTATTGTTTTATAACGTGAAGCTGTTTTTCGGGACAATTTTCACTTTGTCGGGAATCGGGAACGCATGCTAAAAATCGGGAGAATCCCGCCAAATCCCGACCATCTGGCAACCCTAGCCAAGGCCCGGATGGGCCTAGGGTAAATACGTCCCTGACCAGGCGGTTTTGTATTTGGTTCGTTAACCGATAAATGTTATAAGTAACTACCCGAAAATGTACAAAATGATTGCATAATCATATTTAAATACCTAAAGACACAGAAGAAATAATAGTACTACCGTACAGAAAGGACACTTCCTACAAACCCGAAGTTTGACAGCGATTCAGGGTCGAATCATGCTGTCCCTTTCTAATATAATTTCTATCCCACATTATCCACACTATCCCTTTCGGCTATTTAGGGTTGTCAAAATTCAAGTGATTATCTTATCTGTGGTCGTGCACGCACAAGGAAGTCAAGTGGTGCCAACCCTACCCTAGTTAGGGTTGCCAGATGGTCGGGATTTGGCGGGATTCTCCCGATTTTTAGCATGCGTTCCCGATTCCCGACAAAGTGAAAATTGTCCCGAAAAACAGCTTCACGTTATAAAACAATAATTTCAAATTCCGAACTGTCATCGCGTCGAGCCGCTCGCCGCCGCGATTTTTTTTTGTTTGTTCAAGATCTCAAAGAATTTATACAATTTTTATATAAAAACGTCTATGGGCAGAGCAGCTGATGTAGCGCCAATAATGTAAAATATCGTTGTTTTTAATACAATTACGAATTTGAATGTCTTTTTTTTTCCCGATTTAAGTCCCAAAATCCCGAAAAATTTATATTTTTTCCCGATAATAGCGCCTTTCGATCTGGCAACCCTAACCCTAGTAGCATTTTCGTTGGGGCCCACGGTGCCAACGGTAGGGAAAACGTTGGGATGAGGTTCGTTCCGTAGCCAACATTAAAATTTGTATTGCCCCACCATCGCATTTACCAACATTGGCTGTGGCACAGATGCCCAACAATGGGCCTTTGTGTATTTTGGTACCGTTGGCTAAACAACGATAATATTCGTTGGCCCAATGGTGACAAATACCCCATTTACCAACATTGGCTGTGGCACGGATGCCCAACAATGGGCCTTTGTGTATTTTGGTAACGTTGGCTAATCAACGATATCATCCGATGGCCCAATGATGACAAATATCGAATTTACCAACATTGGCTGTGGCACTGATGCCCAACAACGGGCCTTTGTGTATTTTGGTAACGTTGGCTAAACAACGATAATATTCGTTGGCCCAATGGTGACAAATACCGCATTTACCAACATTGGCTGTGGCACGGATGCCCAACAATGGGCCTTTGTGTATTTTGGTAACGTTGGCTAATCAACGATATCATCCGATGGCCCAATGATGACAAATATCGAATTTACCAACATTGGCTGTGGCACTGATGCCCAACAACGGGCCTTTGTGTATTTTGGTACCGTTGGCTAAACAACGATAATATTCGTTGGCCCAATGGTGACAAATACCGCATTTACCAACATTGGCTGTGGCACGGATGCCCAACAATGGGCCTTTGTGTATTTTGGTAACGTTGGCTAATCAACGATATCATCCGATGGCCCAATGATGACAAATATCGAATTTACCAACATTGGCTGTGGCACTGATGCCCAACAACGGGCCTTTGTGTATTTTGGTAACGTTGGCTAAACAACGATAATATTAGTTGGCCCAATGATGACATATATCGCATTTACCAACATTGGCAGTGGCAGTGATGCCCAACAATGGGCCTTTGTGTATTTTGCTACCGTTCGCTAAACAACGATAACATTCGTTGGCCCAATGGTGACAAATACCGCATTTACCAACATTGGCTGTGGCACGGATGCCCAACAATGGGCCTTTGTGTATATTGGTAACGTTGGCTAATCAACGATATCATCCGATGGCCCTATGATGACAAATATCGCATTTACCAACATTGGCTGTGGCACTGATGCCCAACAACGGGCCTTTGTGTATTTTGGTAACGTTGGCTAAACAACGATAATATTAGTTGGCCCAATGATGACATATATCGCATTTACCAACATTGTCTGTGGCACTGATGCCCAACAATGGGCCTTTGTGTATTTTGGTAACGTTGGCTAATCAACGATAATATTCGTTGGCCCAATGGTGACAAATATCGCATTTACCAACATTGGCTGTAGCATTGATGCCCAACAATGGGCCTTTGTGTATTTTGGTAACGTTGGCTAATCAACGATATCATCCGATGGTCCACTGATGACAAATATCGCATTTACCAACATTGGCTGTGGCACTGATGCCCAACAATGGGCCTTTGTTTACTTTGGTAACGTTGGCTAATCAACGATATCATCCGATGGCCCAATGACGACAAATGTCGCATTTACCAACATTGGCTGTAGAACTTTGCTTGTGGCGTCACTAGATGGCGTTACTGTCTCCAAACATCGAAGTTATAGTTATTTTCTCGATTATTCCGGATATAATCATAATATTTTTTAAAAGTAACTTATAAATGTAATAGCTATAACTATAAAATTTATACATTAATTTTAAAAATTGCATTTTACCAACATTTTCTCAATTTAAATCTCAAAAAACATAAATCTCGCTTACGAAGTTTTGAAGTGCGGTTAGTATATATACAAATTAGAGTGTATAGTAAGTGTACTTGCTTCGGCAGTACATATACTAAAATTGGAACGATACAGAGAAGATTAACAACAACTGCTGCCTAGGACCTTCATGTGGGTATACAATTCAATGCCTACCGTAGTGTAATTGTAATATTTATCACCAAAGGCCCAATGTCGTATTACACAACCACTTACCTAACGTAGGGTAACTATAGGACTCGTAAACAAATGTCCATTACATAATTAGACTGTAGGCCCACTATAAATTACACAACTATTTACCTATGGTAGTATTGTAAGAATCCTACACAAGGCCCAACGTTAAAGTTACAATGTTGGCCCTTTGTGGGACAAGCTGTGTTGGGCCTCCAACCTGGTGCACGACTACCTACCGACCTACCTGACTTGCCGTTGGGTAATTGTTGAATTTGCAAACAGAAGCACAACGAAAAAATTGCCCTTTTTTTATTTTTTTGCAGTTGGCCCTACAGCAAGCCATACGGCCAAATGTAACAATTAACCAACCATCAAACAAATGTGTATAGGCCCAACCACGGCCCAACCAAAACCACAACCGTTGAATAATTGTATGATTTATTTAAGGGGTCATCCATTAATTACGTCACACGTTTAGGGGGAGGGAGGGGGTCAAGAAAATGTGACATATTGTGACATGGGGGAGGGGGGAGACACAAACTTTGTGACGTCACTTTAACTTCATCAGTAACCGAAATTTTTTTTAAATTATTTTATTCGCTGTACATTTAAATAACAAGTTTTTAAAACGATAATCGTTTTTATTCTTTTAATTTTCTTTCCTAAGCAGTTTTGGGTTATAAAATTACTAATATTTATATCGTCAAAAATATTTTGATAAAATATTAATAATACTTAAATAGGTACTTACTTAATTCGATTTGGCGATTTCGTAGAAAAAATGTGACGTCACACTAGGGGGGAGGGGTTTGCCAAATGTGACCAAATGTGACAAGGGGGGGGGAGGGGTCAAAAAACCTAGAAATTCGTGTGACGTAATTAATGGATGACCCCTAAATAGGCCCAACGAAAAAATTACTCTAATGGCCCTCTGTTGGGAATCTTCAGGAGGGCCTTTGTCGAGGGCGCTCCAGCAAATCGTACGGCCAAATGTAACAATTAACCAATCATCAAACAAATGTGTATAGGCCCAACCACGGCCCAACCAAAACCACCACCGTTGAATAATTGTATGATTTATTTAAATAGGCCCAACGAAACAATTACTCTTATGGCCCTCTGTTGGGAATCTTTGGGAGGGCCTTTGTCGAGGGCCCTCCAGCAAATCGTACGGCCAAATATAACGGTTGCCCAACTAATACGCAAACAAAGGCCCAACCAAATCCCTACAAGAAAATGCTATTAGGGTAATAATTGCTCGGAGCAATGCTGAGCCGAACGGAGGCGAGTTCGACCGAAGTCAGGAGTGTCTCCCCACTGCTAAAGATAGACAAGCCTTACTAAAATATTTTTTGACAACGCTGATTTTATTTTAATTTGCCTACGGCAATTCGGTAGGCAAGTGTTGTACATAACTACAATTGCTCAGAAAAAAACAAAAGGCGTCTTTACTTAAGCCCGTCTAATTTGAATAGAACAAAATCAGGTAGTGCCAATATAAAATTCATATTTTCATTGAAGTATGGCATGGCCACACTTGAAAAATCCAAAAAGAGTTAGTTATCTTGGTCACAGGTTACAGATGGCGTTTATGGCGTTATTCGTACAGTCAAGGGTAAAAATATGGGTGCACTCATCATACTCAAAAATATGTCCCTTATCTCTTATGTCAGCGAATTAAGAACTGTGGGACATAATTTTGAATAAGTTGTAATGGACTCATATTTTTACACTAGACTGTACCTAAACCTCAAGCACAGAATAAATAATAGTACTAGGTACAGAAGACTCACTCTAACAAAACGCGTCTGTTACGATCAGGACAGATATGGCCGCTAAGTGGCGACAGCGCCACGCGCGGCTTAAGTATGGCCATCCACCAAAATTGGTGTGGAACGGATGCACTTGTAGCTACCTGTTGCAAAGCCACGAAATCGCGGAGTGAGCCACGCCTGCCTCACAGATCCTGCCTAAAGTCTTTCAAGCGCTTGTGCTTACGTTTTGTTCGCATATGTCACCGATATTTTTTCATTTTCGGATGACATACGATTGTCATCTTGGTTACGTCACCGTAACGTGTAAAGGTGACGTTCGGATGTCTAGGGACCGTGCGCATTGGATGGTCTGCTATTTTGTGGCCTGAATCGCAGTAGCGGATTTGCCCTAAGGCCCAGTAGGCCCGGGCCTAGGGCGGCAAAAATTAGGGGCGGCAAATTGTGACAAAAAATTCGCTTAGCAAGAAATAACTTAAAATGTACCTAATCAATTTGATAGGTGCTGCGAAAGGGGCGGCTATAGAGCTTGAGGCCTAGGGCCGCAAAGACTGCAAATCCGCCACTGCTGAACCGGAAACATATGTGCACATGTACATTGCCAAAGCAAGTGCTACCATGGTATAATAATATACTCCGCCTGGTACTCCATTCCCGTCTTTTCTAGGTCACCTAACTGACACAAGCCTACGTCATCATGCGACAGCGTTATATGATAATATGCGATAGCGCTATATATAGCGGCCATGTTATTGTGACGTAGGCCTGTGTCACTCTGGGAATAGAAGACCATGTTTTATTAGACTATGAGTGCTACCATCTACCGTTCTTGTCGGTACGTTTCCTTGTGCATAGTAGGTTCTGCCATCTTGTGGGCTACATCGGAGGCATAAACGACACATTTACGCCTCGCGCCAAAAATCTGACGGATGCTATGCTGCCCCCTATAGTTCATGCACGTGGCCTATCTGTCAATTTCCTTGATAAAATGAGTGACGTGAACGTCATAATCACGGCAGTAATTCAGCGGCGAACGTCACTCATTTTATTGGAAATTGACAGAGGCGCCAGCTGCAGTTGACACCAGAACGTCACCTTTAGGGTAACATTCCATTTCTGACCGCAGCTGCACTACTGGTACTGAACGCGTCGGTGTTATTGTCAATTTCCATAGTAAAATGAACAGTAGTGCAGCTGTCGTTGGAAATGGACTGAAGAAATAAAGAAGAAAGAAAGACATTTATTGTAAAAACCTTCTACATACAGCGCCACTTCAGTTACAAAAAAGAGAGAACTTACTCACTAAAACACTTAAACTTACTCACTTAAAACCTGTATCTAGATACAGGGTAATTGTTAAAGTAAATGTTACACAAAAATAGACAAGTCCACCAGCAAAGTGAAAAAAGGACGGAGGACTGTCACCTTTAGTATTATTAACGTTCCAACGTTGCACATAAGAACATAATAGGTCATATTAAATAAGTAAACACTCCTTATCGTTGCATATGTTGTTATGTACCTATGTTGATATCGTAATGGCACCTACTCACATTGATTGTAAATAAATATTGAGTACTTGCCTATTATGCCGAATAGATTACTATATAAACTCATTGGTTCGAACTAGCAATGCACTCACGAGAACTTTCCAAAGCTGCGAAACTTTCCACATGAGAATTTCTCGGTAACTTCTGAGAATGTTCTCGAGAACGAGAATTTATTTATTTATCGTAGTTTCCCCCAGAAAATTCCGACTTTTGGTCTACCGCTTCCGGTCAGAAAAATGTATGACGGCCCGGCCAAACGGTCAGACCTAGGTGGGGGGTGCTCGACCAAATGTCATATAGGGACCCTGGCAGTTTTTGACGCCGCCATTTTTTTTTCAATATGGCCGACTTTTTTTTAAATTTTTTTCAAGTTTGTCCTAGCGCGCTGAAATTTTGGTCACGGAATCTCGGGGTCCCCTAGATACCTATGAATTTTTTTTTGAAAAAATGCTACAATTGAAACTGGGCACTTTTATTTTGTAGGGCAACTTTTAAACGGTGCGTGATAGGTGGGGGGTGCTCGACCAAATGTCATAGAGGACCCCGAGACAAAACAAACTGCATTAAAAAAAATAAAAATGGCCGACTTTTTTTTCAAGTTGGTCCGAGCGCGCTGTGATTTGGCATGGCGGGAGATAGAGACCTCTAGATTCCCATGAAAAAAATTTTTTGAAAAAATCCAAGATGGCGGAACAATAAGTTCCATGTTGCAGGAATGTTCTGAGAACATTCTCGAGAACGTTTCCGCTTTTTAGGAATGTTCTGCAATTTGTACTTGCTAGTTCGAACCCGCAATGTTCTGTTTGAATTCCTATCGCATGCTGACAAGTGTAAAAATATGGGTGCACCAATCATACTCAAAAATATGCCCCATATCTCTTATGTCAGTGAATTAAGAACTATGGGACATATTTTTGAGTAAGTTGTCTGCACCCATATTTTTACACGTGACTGAACAAGGCCGCAACACTTCCTTTCTTTGGATTTACTTAAGTCTGGTAATAGTAGATTGTTAACCAAGGGATGAAATGATGCCTTTCACCCGAGTTAAACACTCGACTTTTCATTTAGAGTACGACGAAAGTAAAATACCTACATATGTTTTTTTTTAAACATGACTAAGTATATTTTTTTATAGCATTTCTTGAGGGTACTTACAATTAACCATTTATGTAAAAGTATCGTTATTTATGGAATGGGGAGTTAAATATCAGAATGGTAATTGTATAACAAAGCCATTTAAAATCAAATTTCAATTGCTTATCTTAAAAAACCGTACTTGGAAAATAAAATGCTACTGCACTAGACTGCAGAAACGTGTCACTTTCTGCGCACCTTTTAGAACAACAATGACCCTCTTTCAGAGCATGAGAAATGAAAAAGTTGCTTTGTTAAAAAACCGTCATTAGCTATAATTAAGAAACCGTCGCGGTAAACATACAAGTATGTTATGTTTACAATACGAGGGTCAGACAAATCAAATCAGTTGCGAATGACCCCTACCGGAGAGCGTACGTGTTTGAACTACCTAATTATAATGTGATTACGTGATAACTATTTAGTTCTAAAAATAAATACTATTTATACAAGAAAAGCTATTAAAATATCATTATAAAATCATAATCGAAAGTGACTTGATCATTGTGTTTTAAGTGAAGTTAACTGGAAAACGTAGGTAAGTAACTACCTTCGTTTGTTCTGCTTCAATTTGATATTAGTTATTTGGTCAGAAAAATAAAACCTGGGTCTTTTACTCGTAGGTATGTAGTTAGACATAAGGTCTGTAGAATTGTAGATAATTGATTTGTTTTGTTATAATTTTTAGACTTTTGAATATTGGTAATTTCCAATTAATAAATATGATAACGACGTTTTGACAAATATTTATATTGACCCCGGGATTTGATTTGGTGTTTATCTTTTTATAATGCACTGATTTCGATAAAATTTTAAGTGTAAGAATTAAAAATAAATAAATTCAAAAGGTTATTATGCCTTTACGTTTATCTAAATATAGAAAACAGTTCATTTAAGAATTACATATCTACCCCCATATTGGAAAAAATACAAAATATTAAAGAACTTCGCTTAGATACTAAATTCTTCTGCGTAGTATGATGATGATGATTGATAAAAACTATCCTCTGTTCTTCACGGGCTTCAAACTATCTCCATACCAAATTTCATCTAAATCGGTTCAGTGGTGTAAACGTGAAGAGGTAACAGACAGACAGACATGAATTTTTAGTAGGGACGGTTTATTGTCTGTTTTACATACTCGATAAGCTGCTTTAACATGTTATGTGTTGCACACTGCTTATAATATTGAATCATTTCTATTTTAAGAATGCATAATATTAGGTTAAAGGTGTAGTTCGGATTCATTACTGCTGCAGTATTGTAAAGCCGCGTATCCATTAGAGGCAGCCTCGGGTCGAGCGGCTGCCTCGCCCCGAGGCCGCGCAAGTGGAGACGCTTGCTCAACCTGAGGCTCGCCGCGACACGAAGCAAATTCGTGGCCGCGAGCCGAGCCATATTTTGTCGGTTTTTTTACCGTGCTCAAAGGAGCCTCAGTCCGAGCCGTGCATTTGATGGAGACGATCGACGCGTTTTGGCTTTAAACTTGCGTTGCGGATCAAGCTGAGGCGATTCGCCTCGAGCTGATCACAACGTGCCTCGAGCCTTTGCCTCAGAGCGAGCAGCCTCAAACTGAGGCTGTTTGCTTCAAGTTGAGGCTGCTCGACCCGAGGCTGCCTCTAATGGATACGCGGCTTAAAGCGACATTACTGCGATATTATTGGAAATTAAACGAACTTACCTGTAAGTGAAGTTCTATTTCAATTATATTAGCTGCACAAACTTCGAAATGATAAATATTAACTGTGTAGTACGCGCTTATCATTCAGCCCATTCCACATGAAAGTTACAGAGGCAAAGCTAAAATTAAAAATATGTATCTGATTTATGAACGCAACTCCCACGCTGACCGGCTCCCGCGCTGTCAGCTGTCACGTCATTTAGTTTAGAGTAACAAGCCAAGACATAACACTTTCACTGCCAGTAGCCCGCTAGGGTTCTCTATTCTTAGGTACTTATCGCTACAAAGCGGAAAAAATAAAAAAAAAACATATGGTATCCGCTATGCTTGTAGCTTACGCTGGCAGTGAATATGCCAATAGATGGAACAACTTCGCCCCAATTCAGCAAAGCCAATATTACCATAACTTTGACAGGGATTATAGGTACACGAATCCCTGGTTGTCTCAGGACAACGTGGGTAATGGGTGGGATGGGTTATCATTTCGAAGTTTGTGCAGCTAATATAATTGAAATAGAACTTCACTTACAGGTAAGTTCGTTTAATTTCCAATTATTATTACGCTGCACAAACTTCTTCAATGATAAATATTAACTGTGTAGATGTTTAGAGATAAGTATTCAAAGTTTGTTTTGGCTTTGTATTGCAACAATGAAATCATTGATTAACAATGATTTATGATTTCATTTTAAATTAGGTACCTCTTTAGTTATCATTAACTATTTTCAAAATATATGTATATTTAGTTTACAATACAACATTATTTAGAGATCTAGTGATATCATTTCATCAAACTGTCTATCGTATAGTATAGATAGTTGAAACAAAAATAATTTAATCCTTATTAATAGGTGTATTTCATTTATACCACCAAATACCACATAAAAACTTAATTATTATAGGAATATCAAAGAAATCAAAGGATAGCATGAGATGCAATTATTAACGAATACAACAACTACAAGCAACTCTTGACAATGTGTTGCAGGTTACAATTTTTAGTAACACAAGAATCACTCCACCTTCATGTTTTTCTTCCACCAATATTAACTCCTAAACGATTTACAGTTGACACCAACACATAACAGGCTAAATAGGTGGTGAAAATAAAAATATACTTATCAATACAATTCTTTAAGAGTTGACTTAGTCCCTCTACAAATCGTTAGGGAAGTGATTTTTTCATGATTTTGAGGGCAATAAATAATCACTAACAAATAAATAACTACCATCCTCTACCATCACGAATATTATTGTTTGTTATTTATATACAGGTAATCAATGTATTACACCTCATTCAATTTAAAATTAGTGTTTTCCCTGAATAAAATAATGCTATGGATAGCAAGGGTTGCTGAAATTTATCAATCACAATAACAGTAAAGTTTGATATTTTATCAAGGACAGGGTTTTCACGTTGTGTACAATCACAACAGCTAATAAAAGTGATAAAGTAATTTTTTACTTTTCTTAATCCTGTAATGAATGATATTCATTAGTTGGTGAGATTGTTAATAAATAATTTAAGACCGATTAAGGGTACCTAGGTCACACTTTTAGGTTGAGTTTGATGTACTTAATCGAAAAAACGTTCTTCATAAAGTGTTCAATTCTATCATTTTGAGGAGAGCCTATTCCCCAATAAAAGCACAAGAGCAGATTTACAATTATTTACACATCTATACCTAGCTCCCTCATTACATAAGTAATGCTATTAAAACGGCAAGCACTTCTGGAACAGATGCCATAATATAATGAATGTAATTATTTTTACATAACATACACCAGTATTTCAAGTGTGTGTGTGTGTGTGTGTGCTTGACGGTGTCGGGCGCAAGGGATTACACCGTACTGTACTCCTTTTTCCTCTCCCTCTTCTCCTTCAGTGATGGCTGATGGCACTTCCTGGATAACACTGGGGTAACCAGGATAATACGCTGTTGAAACTTGAAACCAGTTAATAAAATATGTTTTTATAAATGGGAGCTGGGGCGCAAATCTATACAATTATATGTACATATGCATATAAATATTTTGTAAACTGAGCAGTTCCAATGACCGTGCCTTGATACCTTCTACTTTTCCTAAAACTTTAATGCCTTAGATTTCGTTTCAATTGGAAGGACAACCTAGATAAAATATTTTTTGCAAAAGCATCTACTTATGTAGAAAAAACATCTGGGTTACTTCACCAGGATATTTGTATAATAACCAATAACCCGGTAGGTACTATATACATTTCCAAACAGTTGTAAGAAATTTCAAATTTAATTTGCGTTAAATCTGAAATCTTACATTATTTTCACTCAATCAGCTTATGACACTTAAAGCACATATATCATTTAAGTAGAATATTGTAATGTCTCTTTTCACACTACTGCCTAATGTTACTAGACATAAAAATACTGTATTTCATTTCACCAGTTTGTAAATAATTGCGATAGCTGTGTTGTCTTCTCTCAGATGTATCTCAGTCTGGTAAACCGGAAATGAGAGTCTTTAAACATAAACAAGACCACCATAAGCTGAACAAAATGAATGTAATGCATTCTATTAGGCTCATTTCATAATTTCCACACGGGTGTAAGTATTACTGTAAGTAATTAAATATCTGCAAAAATTATACATTTATAACCCTTTATTTTAATTAACCGCCAAATTATGTCACACTAGGTGATATATTGGCATTGTATTTCTTTAAAATATACGAAATTCAGTATAGGTAAGTACTTTTTTCTTTTCAGCTCTTTAAATACACACATATTCATTAGCCAAACTTGTAGGTATAGGTACAAACAACCCATTTATATGAGCAAAGTTCATTAAAACTAATGACAACGAGACCAATATATAAAGGACTTTTTCTGTTTTATTTAAGTTTGTAGTTGTTCTTATCGGCTAAAGAAATAATTCTAGTATTACCCAGCTCTTTGAGGTAAGTACTAAGGAGCTAGTTTCATTTGATTATAGCTCCATATAGGTAATGGTATCAAGACTAATTAAGTGTATCTTGTATAGGTATGCACCTACATAGTATAAAAACATTTATAATAATGAGCTTCAACAATAGATAAGTATATGATCTAAATAATTGCTCATTGTGTGACCTCTAGATCTTAGACACTTCATGAAAGGTCTGACACATATAGACACCTAGACTAATAAAAAGACTTATGTCATTACTTCATTAGTTTCATAACAGTTCCAATTCCCTGTTGACTTAAACTGCTTAGTTGCAATAAATTTACTTGTCTTAAATATATAGGTATCTGTATTTATTTCTCTTAGGATTTGGTACAGAAAATATTTAAGTCAATATTAAACTGTATAAAGTGTACATTATTATATAAGAACATCATAGGCATATACACACAGTATATATCACAGTCACATAGTTTTCTAGTATTTGACTATCAATTTCACAGAAGTGATCATATTTTGGAATACCTGTAGGTATTGGCACAGACAAAAAATTGAATTTTGTATGACAAAATCCTTGTAAATATGATGTCACTGCAATTAAAAGAGTGTATTTAAATAACCCACAGCTTTTGAGAATTTGTTCTAAATGAACACAGGCTGTTGTAATGTCACTTGAGTGCGACCACATTGTGACTGCAGAGAGGAAAGTATTGCTCCGCTTTGTTGTAATGTTAAATGAATACTTTATTGTATGAAACAAATACAAGTAACAGTAAAACATACATTGGAAAATATGATTGATAATTGAGGCCTTGAAGTTGAAGTACCAGGCCGTAAGCCATTAGTTTTTCTGCTAGATTTTCTTATAATATCACTTGTCGACAGCATGTTTTAAAGAAATCTCTAATGCCTTTATTTTGCTTTAGTATTTAAAGGACCGCTGCCTTAGCAAAGATTCTCAGTGATGATCATCACTCAAAAGAAAGTCAGTCACTTAAGAGCGACGCCAGGTTGTCATAGCTGGTTGCAGCACAAAATTGATTAAGAACTAAATCATCACAGTTAGCAACCAGGAAACTTATTTTGTTTCATTTCAATACTTAGCCTTGTTCCTTACTGACAAGAATCTCACCAGCGGCAGTTTAAGTCGCTGGGTTCATCTTCAGAGCACCAATAAAAATTTTCAGCGCAGATTATTTTTACATAATGTTGTTTGGGTCATACTGGTTCTGTAATGTTCTTAATTATACATCTGAAAACAACAACGAGGTTGTCCTATTAGGATTTTTCCCTATCCAAATTTCTGGTGCCTCCGTCCCACGATGTCAAGATTTACTCGCTTAATTCATTGCTTGCTGAAATAAGAATAAATGTTTTAATTCACCTACTTGAAGATGAGTATATATGAAGAGACGGCCTATTTGGCATACCACATTGATTAGCTCATGGGGTTAAGAGCTATGTCTAGTCTAACACGCCACAAAACCCAGTTCTAGCAAGACTTGTGGCCTTAAGTCCACTGCCATTGGCAGGGCATGAGCAATATCTCAGTGCTGTTAGTAAGGAATATGACAACACCACAATGTCCCAAGGATACTGGCAGTGAACGCACCTAGTATTAGTATGTGAAAGATTGTCAAGTGCAAATATCATCAGAGATACCTAGGTTAGTACTCCAAAAAGCTTAGCATAGCCATTTTGCAAACGGACGCACCTAAATTAGTGCTCCAAAATGCAGTGCACAGCTCAGTCACCATGTGCAGTTAGCAGACAGACACACCTAGTATAGTGGCCCAGAACGCACAGTGCACGGCACAATCACCGTGTGCAGTTAGCAGACAGATGTACCTAGCATAGTACTCCAGAATGCAGTGCACAGATCAGTCACCATGTGCAGTTAGCAAACAGACACACCTAGTATAGTGGCCCAGAATGCATAGTGCACGGCACAACCACCGTGTGCAGTTAGCAGACAGATGCAAGTGCTCCAGAATGCAGTGCACAGCTCAGTCACCATGTGCAGTTAGCGGACAGATATATAGCTAGAATAGAGTTCCAAAAAATCCAGATCGAAAATCATGAACGAATAAGCACTTGATATTTCTCCACTGTATTTCTTACCTTGCGTTTTATTTCCCTTTCGGAATTTTAGATATGTATTAAACATTCGGGCGCTGGCGAGCGAGGAGGGCACAGATTGCTTTTTATACGCCACGCGAAAAATCGCTTTTTTCTCTACGCCGCTGGCGGAGATGGAGATGATAATGCAGACCTAAAATAAAAAGTAGGTACGTCCATGGCCTGCTAGATTCTTATTTTGATATGCAACATGTCCGGGCATGGATGGCTATCCATGATATCCACGATACGACGCCGCCTCTGACCTTGGTCGCGAAAGTAGCATTTTCTTCTTCAATCTTCTTGTATTTTCTTCCAATTTTGTAATTGGTCGGACTGTCGTACACTAATATTGAATTTTTTCACATATTTATTATGTATTTACTATTATTTTCTGATAAAATGTTATATTTTATTAAGCTCCAATGGTTTAGGCTGACATGAATAAACACAATGACGTGACAGCTGACAGCGCGGGAGCCGGTCAGCGTGGGAGTTGCGTTCATAAATCAGATACATATTTTTAATTTTAGCTTTGCCTCTGTAACTTTCATGTGGAATGGGCTGAATGATAAGCGCGTACTACACAGTTAATATTTATCATTGAAGAAGTTTGTGCAGCGTAATAATAACTGCCGCAAATAACAAAATGCGCTTTCTGCAGTACCGTAAAACAAGGCGAGTAGGTTTCGCGGGGAGCTATGGGTTATGAATGGGGAGAGAAGGATTGAGAGGGGGTGAGGTGGGTTTTTAAGGCTACTGCTACAAAAATAATGTATTCCAATTTAAAATGGAGCTATAGTAATATTCATAATAAAAAAAAATTGATCCAACAATCTTCCAAAATCACCTTTGTATGAAAAACCCTCTCACCCCAAATACGAGGCACTACGGGGTAAGGTAGGTTTTCCTCTTTATCGTCAAAGTTATGAAATGGAACTACCCAAAATAAAATACAAACTAAAATACAAACGTCCGAACCACTTATTATATATATGTTGCAGTCAAAAGTGTGAACTGGTCAAAAGAACTTTTAACCGACAAAAACAGGCCAAACTGCTTTTGACTGAGCATGTTGGTCAAAAGTAATTTGACCTGAAAATCATACCTATTTCTGGCAGCAGCAGTTTCGTTTTTTGGGCGTAGCAAAAAAAAATAACCCTAACCTAACTATCTCTGCGAGTACTTTTGACTGATAGGTCTGATAGTAACAGTCACAATTACTATTAACCAATGATTTTCAGGTAAAACTACTTTTGACCAACATGCTCAGTCAAAAGCAGTTTTGCCTGTTTTTGTCGGTTAAAAGTTCTTTTGACCAGTTCACACTTTTGACTGCGACATATACACCATTCAGTTTTCTCATGTAAAAATAAAATTTTATCGAGGATTGAAAGTCAAATTTCACCAGTACTTAATGCAGTCGACTGCAGCAGTATTGCAGCGCAATAATACTCTCTAGCCGCCCAGAGGCCTATAAAAAGGCCATTATTTTGACAAATCAAAATTGCATTTGTCTTGGCAAGTTTTGACGCGTGGCCGGCTAGAGGATACTCAAAATCGATGCTGCTGCCGGATTTTTGACATTTGCAGCAGTAATGCAGTCGGCAGTAATATTGCAGCATTAGTGCAGTCTGAATCATACCTTTTCACATCACCAATTCTAAAAAGGGCTTTTTCTTCCCTGCTAGGAGGGATCAAAGTGGCACTATTCTTCCCTACTAGAAGGGATCAAAGTAACACTTTTCTGCACACTATTTTTTCATTTTTTTGCACATTATTTTTTTAGCTTATAATCTGTTTAAGCATCATAATACCCTTATAGGAGATGTGAAAAGCAGTACCTATGTGTCACATCGGTAAATTAATTCGTCTTGGGCGTTAACACTTGAATCCCTCATTACACTCAGGATTCTATTATCCATCAATCCATCCATCCATCCAACCATCCATCCATCCATTCATCCATCCATCCATTCAACCCAATCCATCGCTTCATTCAGGATTCAATGTACGCCCTTGATGGAAATATACCATTTTGATCCCTTGTAACACAAACTACTATTTCTTTTCCAGATTCAGCCATAAAACATGCGCGCTGCAATATTGCTTGCGTGCGCGGCGCTCGCGGCGCACGGGGCGCACGCGCAAGTTGAACGCCGGCTAGGCAACTTTAGAGAAGTGTTCGCTTGGAAACAGATGACATTTAACATTAACGGACAGACACGTGAGTTTTACACACACGTATTATATCTAAGGTCTGGCCTTACGGGCACTAAAAATGATACTAGTTCAGCGGTGTCACTCACGAATTCGAGCCAATCGTGCAGCCTAACGCAACTAGTTGCAACCAATCGCGCGCGAGATGCGGACTCATCAACCAATCGCGTTGTAGCGGTGTCACACCGCCCTGCTGGCCCCATTCATTCCCCATTCTTATTGCCCGTATGGCCAGTCCTTAGATGTTATATGTCAATGGTTTTACATAAAATATCACCGGCAGGCTTTCTTCTAAACTGCTGAACCGATTTAGCGGTAAGTATAGATGAAATTTAGTAAGTATTTGACACAGAGCAACAGACAGAGGTACATTTACATAAAAAAAAAATATAGGGGACATCTTACACAGTTCAACCTATAGCCCCAAACTAAGCAAAGCTTGTACTATGGGTGCTAGGCGACTATATACATACTTATATAGATAAATACATTCTTATATACATAGAAAACACCCATGACTCATTAACAAATATTAGTGTTCATCACACATATAAATGCCCTTACTGGGATTCGAACCCAGGATCATCGGCTTCGCACCGGCAGGGTCACTACCCACTAGGCCAGACCGGTCGTCAAACATTAAGTAGGGATTTTAAGTACTTGATTCGGATCTCGAAGAAACAAACACACAAATATATTGGCCATTTATCAAACGGTAAAACCAGACGGGTCCTTTAAATTTACTGGGGGCACTGGGGCTTTGACCTTTGTTCAAACTTGATTATTTGAATATTGTTGTGAACTCGTGTTTACTGTTTTTTTTTACGAGAAATATTTATTGACACATTAAGCAAATAAATATAAATACCTATTGTATAAAAACTTATAATGGGTGGATCAACTATGTATTTCTTGTTGTTAAATATTCTGTCCTGTCAGTCGGAGGATATTAGCACAGTTTGTTAAAATAAATTGTATATTCACAATCTTCGCAGAAATTGGGTTTTTTTCTGATCTCCTGCCGGGAAGCGTCAACTTACTGCCTGCTGCGCTAAACGAAGTACTAGGTACCTTCCGGCTCCGGCGAGAAAAAAATAGTATAGGTACTAGACGTGCGCGCCGGTCGAAAAAAATCGGGCGGCGGCGCGCCACGAAAAAATCCACGGCGGCGGCGTAACGCCGGCGGCGGCGTAACGCCGGCGGCGTGGGATTTTTCAACTTTTCAATATTAAAACGTATATAATGAAAGCCACGCTTAACCCTTAAATCGACAACGGAAAAAAATCTCAAAAAACTGTGTTAGTATCATTTTTTAGTGTTATTATCTTATTATGTGCTTTCACCCAGCAGATGGGATCTGCAGTCAGCCCCAAAACAGTTAAAGAAAAAGAAAAAAATAAAATAACAACCTGACTGTAGAACAAACGAAGCTTAAATAATAATAAAATCTTATTATGTGGTTGTTTATTGTAGAAAAATCATAAAAATCATCTATTTATAATAGTTTCGAAAAAACATAGGTACCTATGTCAAATATGTTGGATGTTGCCAGGTTCAGTGTAAATAAAAAGATACGCCGCATAATGTAAGACGTCCAGTATTTTGGACGTTGCCGAGTATACATACCATAGGTACTTTATGTGTATAAGGTTTTTTTTGTCAAATTAATTACTTACAAATACACTTACTGATAATGTCAAGTCAACTTATGTTAATATGAATTTAAGTAACTCATTTTTTTTCCAAAAACTATATAGCTCGTAGGTGGTAAAATTTTACCAGTCATTGACGTCATTTATTAAACTTAGCGGGGTATCGTAGGTTGCAGCAACATCTGAGCAATGGTTTTTATATAAATAGTGCAAAAAATATGCAATTATATAAATATTTTCGTAAGAAAATTGTCAAATAAAATCAGGTCTGTCTCTTGATGTCTTGATGAACGCACAGGAAAAAAAATCCGTAAAAATATTTTTATCTATTTGGTTCATTACGTTGTAATACGACAAGTAATTACTTTTTAAAACGTTTTGTAACACCTAACATCCATCTGTTTAATTTATTTACCATAAAAATTACTAGAATATTTGATAATTTTACTCTTCGCATACTTGGCAATGTCCAACATACTGGCCTTACAAAAGTGCCGTGTAATTGACAACGGTCAAAACACTGGACATTATACTTTGTAAATGTGTTTTACCCATACATACAACACATTTTTATGTATGATTTACATAAACTACTGCCACATAAGAAATAGTTAGTATGGTGTTGGTGCGACATAAAATAGTAGTAGAAATTAAATTATATAACCAAAAAAATTCCGTACTAAATTATTGCCATGTTTAAGTAAGTAAGTATTTTACGTCAAAAATGTGTGAGTTACGTAGGAAGTGGCGCTCGCAATAATTTTCAACTATTTTTTATCGGACTATAACCTATTACATATTTTAACGCTGCATAATACTGTCTTATAAAAAAATATTCGGCGCGAATTTTAAACTACCGGCGGCGGCGGCGGCGCGCTGACTCCTTATGGCGGCGGCGCGCACGTCTAATAGGTACATAACTCGGACAGAAATAGTTATTTGTACAACAAGAGATCAAAGTTTGATATTTCTTCGAGTGCTTATTTTGAGTCCCGTGCAAGCGAAAGATTCTATAATAATCTAATTTAGAATCTTGAGCGTAGTAAGGGATTCAAAAGCGCACGAGATGTAAATAACTTTGATCTCGTGTAGTACACAAAATTTTTCACCCTAAGCAGTGAGAACATACCTAGAGGGACAGAGATAATAGAACCCAAGTATATCGAACTTGTATTAGACCCCGCATGTTGAAATGACTATAAATGTCACTTGAATGTCATTTTGTCTCACTTTGAGTGAGACACAATCAGTGAGCAAAATGCGATTTTGCTCACTGAGTGAGACAAAATGACTCAGTGAGCAAAATCGCATTTTGCTCACTGTTTTTAAGAAGCAAAGTACCCTTGTTCGAGCTGCTGAGGTGAAAATAAAATTGTCCGCCACTAATAACTATCACAAATAAGCTTGTTTGGTGAATTAAGATTGCCTTAAAATCAGGGTTTAAAGAGTGACCCAGGAGAATGTAGGCATGGCAACGAAACATAAGAAAAACGTAACCTTAACGATAAAAGATCTAAGTTATAATTGGAAAAAAAATAACTTTTTTTAAGATTTAACACCAAGGTAGGGTATCTACATTATGGTCATCGTTTCGTATATTTATATTTACCTACCTATAGAAAAACGATTGTCTAACCTTAACTTTACATACTCGTATGTACTAGAGTTCTCCCAAGATAAGTCTGCAACGATATTGATAGCACACGCAGTGCAAGTGTTATTTAAACGTCATAATTTCATAGAAGTTTGACGTTTAAAATAACACTTGCACTGCGTGTGCTATCAAAACCGTTGCAGACTTATCTTGGTCTAACTCTATAAATAGTTTTGTTGAATTGTGAGTGTATTTATGTATTAAGTAACAGAAAACAAGTAGGTAATCGTTCCTATGACATTTGACACCATTTACTGATAAAAATAAATAGGTAGGTAATCCGTTTTCAATAACATAGGTAACTATAGTTAGCATTTTTGATGTTTTAATAGGTAACGGCAGGCGTGGCTCACTCCGCTATTTCGTCGCTTTGCTACAGGTAGCTAAAAGTACATCCGTTCCACACCAATTTTGGTGGCTAGCCATAAGCCGCGCGTGGCGCTGTCGCCACCTAGCGGCCATATCTGTCCTGATCGTAACAGACGCGTTTTGTTAGAGAGTGAGTCTTCTGTACTATTATTTATTCTGTGGTAACGGTAACAAAATATACTTAATTTGCTGATTCACCATACAAGTTGTTCGAGAGATAATTCCACATTGTATTTCGGCAAGTAGGTTAACTCTCTTAGGAATAAATATTAAAAAGTAGGTTAAGTATATATAGATTCATAGGTTCACAAGCGCTTTTGTATATATGAATAGGTTCGTGGTAACCATACAATTATGACCAAGGTCACGGTCAGTCACGACTATAGTGCATCTCGGAAATGTTTACGATCTTTTTAAAGTTTTCCTCATACTAGACAAGTGTATGTAAGTATTGCACAGTGGCATATAATAGTACATTATTGTCGAGGCTCGGAAGCAGCTACTTGCAGGCTGAGGATTCGTTTTAAACGGACGACCTTGGGAGTCCGTTTAATTGAATCCGAAGCCAGCAAGTAGCCTTCCAGCCGAGTCATATATAGTGCTTTTCTCAAAAATGGTGCAAGAAATATAAATATCATAGAAATATTTTACAAAAGCAACGTTCTTACGTATATATTTTCACGGAAAAAAGTAGAAACAATTGAAAAAATTACCTTTGCCGCCTTTTTATTTTTTTAATAAAAAAATAGAAGTGTATTTTTCTGCCGAAAATACGCCAACCTATTTGAGACAGCTAAATAGTCGCGGTACTAATCATCTGTTTGGCTGTTTAATGGGCCTGTGCCTTCATTTGATATGGCCATTTCAACTTTTAAAAAGTTTGGAACTCGACAAATAATGGAATTTGTATGCAACATTGCAGTCCCAAAATCGAGACTGCAATGTTTTTAACTTTTTAATTTTTGACTGACCATAAACTACGCGCTTCGCGACCTATTTTTTAAACGGCAAAGTCGACTTTGCCGTCCATTTTTGAGAAAAAATAATTTACCTCAGTGAGTGCTACACTCCATACTATATAGTCAATACATAACTTATAAGTTATAAATGGGAGGCAGTGGGGTGACACTCCTCCTTTCGGGTATTCTCGGCTCCTTTCGGCTCAACATTCGAGCTATTATTAGGGTTGACACAACTTGACGTCCTTTTGCGTGCACAACCAGACATAAGATAATGACTTAATTTTGATAACCGTAAATAGCCGAAAGCGATAGTGCCATATATTAGAAAGGGACAGCATGATTCGTCCCTTAATCGCTGTCAAACTTCAGTTTTGTATGAAGTTTCCTTTTGGTATGGTAGTACTATTATTTATTCTGTGATAGGAGGTATGGTCAATAGACGTATATCTAAGTCCTTGCGACATGATCTGCGTCTCTTTAATACTAACCGTATTAAAGAGACTATTGAGAGAAACCAAGGCTCCAAAGTGTTCGCAAAGGACAAGTCTATTGGGCAAAGCCAGCTGACAAAGCTGAAACGGGAAGATGGCAGCATAGCGTCGAGCAAAGCGGAGGTTTTAGGTGAGATCGAGAGGTTCTATGGACAGTTATACACTTCGATCGCAAAGCCCGTTGACAGCTTGGTAGGAGATCCAAGAGCCAAGTGTCCCGACATTATACCGAAGATATCCCGGACATCAGTCTGTACGAGATTAGGATGGCCCTGAAGGAGCTTAAGAACAACAAGGCGCCGGGCAAAGACGGAATCACTTCAGAGCTTCTGAGAGCGGGTGGAACACCGGTACTTAAAGTCCTCCAGAAGCTCTTTAATTCCGTCTTGTCCGAGGGCATAACGCCTGAAACATGGAATAGAGGCGAGGTGGTGCTGTTCTTCAAAAAAGGTGATAACAACCTATTGAAGAACTACAGACCCATCACGCTTCTGAGCCATGTCTATAAGCTGTTTTCAAGGGTCATCACGAACCGTCTCGAACACAGACTTGATGACTTCCAGCCTCCCGAACAAGCCGGTTTCCGAAAAGGCTATAGTACCATAGACCACATCCATACGCTGCGGCAAGTTATACAGAAGACCGAAGAGTATAACTTGCCATTATGCTTAGCGTTTGTGGACTATGAGAAAGCCTTCGATTCGGTGGAAACATGGGCGGTGCTTGAGTCTCTTCAGCGATGCCATATTGACTATCGGTACATCGAAGTGTTGAAGTGTTTGTATAGTAACGCCAGCATGTCGGTCCGAGTACAGGAGCAGAGCACGAGGGCGATTCCATTGCGAAGAGGCGTAAGGCAAGGAGACGTTATCTCTCCGAAACTGTTTACTGCCGTAATGGAAGACACCTTCAAGCTCCTGGAATGGGAAGGACTTGGCATCAACATCAACGGCGAATACATCACTCACCTTCGGTTTGCCGACGATATCGTAGTCATGGCAAAGTCGATGGAGGAACTCAGCATGATGCTCGATGACCTCAACCGAGTTTCACAACGGGTGGGCTTGAAAATGAACATGGACAAGACGAAACTTATGTCAAATGCCAATGTTGTGCCCATCCCAGTCTCTGTTGGGAACTCGGTACTCGAAGTTGTTGACTCGTACATCTACCTAGGACAAGTAGTCCAATTAGGTAGGTCCAACTTCGAGAAAGAGGTCAACCGCCGAATGCAACTCGGTTGGGCAGCGTTCGGGAAACTACGTAATGTCTTTTCGTCCGACATACCTCAGTGCCTCAAGACGAAAGTCTTTAATCAATGTGTGTTACCAGTGATGACTTACGGCTCCGAAACGTGGTCTTTCACTATCGGCCTCATCTCAAAACTCAAAGTCGCTCAACGAGCTATGGAGAGGGCTATGCTCGGAGTTTCTCTACGTGATCGAATCAGAAATGAGGAGATCCGTAGACGAACTAAAGTCACCGACATAGCCCACCGGATTAGCAAGCTGAAATGGCAAGTGGGCAGGCCACATTGCACGCAGAGAAGATGGCCGATGGGGTCGAAAAGTGCTCGAGTGGAGACCACGGACTAGCAAGCGCAGCGTAGGACGTCCACCCACAAGATGGACAGACGATCTTGTTAAGGTCGCCGGAAGACGCTGGATGCGGGTCGCTTCCAACCGGCACGTATGGAGGTCCAAGGGGGAGGCCTATGTTCAGCAGTGGACGTCTTATGGCTGAGATGATGATGATGATGATGAGGAGGTATGGAACTATGGATGCTCGCGGGTCGCTAGTAATCATAAAATATAACCTGATGACGTTATTATAGGTATAATATAAAGATCATGGTCGCTTTTGATATCGATAGGCACACTTGGGAGGAGCTCGCGTCAGATCGCGATGGATGGAGGGGTACCATCGCGAAAGGTCGCGAAATTCACGACAAGGCATGGTTCTAAGACCTTGCCTGAAAACGCGCAAAGATGCACAATCCACCTGATGATGCCGACATGGCTCATGGCTCCCAGCTTCAGCTGCCACAAATGCGGACGCAAATGCCGGTCCCGCATTGGCTTATACGGCCACGAGAGACGTTGTTCCTCGCTTAGAGACGCTGCAAAAATCATTTATCAAGATGTTAAAGGCCTGATGAATATAAAGCGTAACTTTGTATTTCAGTTCTCCGGGACCGTTTCGGCAGCGACGGGCTAGAAGAGGACAGCAGACAGAAGAGACAGACTGATGAGGTCGTCTTTAACAACCACGAAGAAGAACCTGAGAGGAACTGGAATCAGAGTGAGTTTATGTACCTATAGTCTGGCAAACCAATTTTGTCAGTAGGAGAGATTAGAATAAAAAAACCGGTCAAGTGCGAGTCGGACTCGCATTCCAAGGGTTCCGTACATAAGTCCGACTCCCGCTTGACTGCACATTTCAAATAGGTTCTCCTGTCATCTATAGGTAAAGTACTATTTAGTATATTTTTTTCAAAATTTTAGACCCAGTAGTTTCAGAGATAAGGGGGGGGGGGGAATGGTATTGCTTACCGTAAAATCAGGTAAGTAACTTTAGTCCACAACTTAGAAAAATCATCACCAGGAATTAAAAAACAGTTCTGTACTGGGGGAAAAAATGAAGTTTAGTAATAATTATGGAAGTTTCACTATTTCTGTAAAGTTTATTTATTTCTACAAACAGCTCAGTAATCCTAAATCTAATTACAACAAACAGATAATAGAAATTGCAAGAACTAATAGAAATTGCAAAAGCCAATTTGTTCCTATTAGTTGACTCTCCTTGTCCCCGGATTGAGTTTTTTTTGTAATTCTAAGTGTGTTTTTGTTATACTTTTCTCTCAGTGTACCTTATTGTATGGGCATTTTGTGACTAACTTATGAATACTATCATAACAGGCTGATTTAGACGGTGCGAGAACTCGCATGCGAGTTTCATTACATTGCGGTATTTGATTGGTCGGCTGAATTGGATGCCACCAATAGTCCTCAATGTAACTAAAATCGCATACGAGTTCAAGCGCCGTCTAAATCAGCACTATACCTACTTAATTCTTGCTCTTTAATCTACTTTCAGTGGTATACTGCCAATTACATTTCTGCTTAAGATGAAGTAACTTCATTTTGAAATTATCCTCTGTAACTAACTTACTGCTTACATTTTAAATCTTTATTCCATTTCCTTACATATTATTTATTCCTTAATTACCTATACTTAGGGCATACTGAAAATTCCTGGACTGGCCACTTAGAAAAAATAAGTGGTCTCATATATCAGAATCCAGAAACTTTCACTATGGCCCACGTATTATTTGTTTTCATTATTTGTTATTCTTGCTTTGTTTCATATTCTCTAGATTCAGGCTCATATTGGAATCGGCCACAAAGACCAAACAACTTAAAACCATTTACTTCAAGTAAGTAATACAATTCAAATTCTGCCCACGGCGTTTTGCCATCCCTTTCACACACACTGACACTCGGCATCATACTCTCTCATTCACACATCGTTCATTCAACAGTTCGTTCTATCACTCACTCGTTCACTCCTTACGTTCCAATCCACGCATCCTACACTTATTTAGTTAACACAATGTACGCCGGTAAGGACATCTATTTATGTGATCTGCACAAATATTTGTTTCGGTTTTGTGAATAACACGAATAAAGGATAACTCACGCTAGACCGCGCCGGGCCGGAGCTTCGGGCGCTTCGTTTTCTATGGAAAGCACATGATCACCGATCAGCCGTCATAGAAAATTACGTGTCGGACGCATCGGCCCGGTCCGGGCCGGTCTAGCGTGAGTCATCCTATTCTCTCCTTCGTATTTATTTATGTTATTTGTTATGTGCTCACATAGAATACTAATTATATGCTAATTATGTTTGCTAATATGTTTCACCTCTTAATAACATATTTTTTATAATATGTGTTAAATTGTTAGGTATAAAAAGGGACCTTAAGATAATTAGCACTTACGTCATTAATCGAAATGAAACGTTTTGTAATCATTCTAATCCCTATTTTTAAGCGACTTCCAAATCTCAAAAGGAGGAGGTTATCAATTCGGTTGTATGTTTTTTTAATGTTTGTTACTCCATATCTCCGTCATTCTTCTTCTTCTAAGTCGGTCCCTCACTGCTGAGGATCGTGACTCCGCTTACGAATTTTTCCTATGGCAGCTCTCCACTTCTCCCTGTCGGTTGCTTTGTGGAAAGCGTTGCTTAGTGTGATGTCCATCTGGGCGGATATTTGGTCACACCATCTCGTTGGACTTGGTCCTCTAGGCCGTCTGCCGTCCACCTTTCCCATCACCACAAGTCTCTCCAAGTTGTCAGGGTCTCTGCGAGCTATGTGACCGAAGTATCTTACTACTCGTTGAAGACAGATGGTGGATAGTCTAGGTTCCTTTTCCAATTTTCCAAATCCAATCTCCGTCATTACTGTACCGATTTTGAAAATTATTTTTATGATTGTTTGTATATGTATACATATTGGTCCCATTTTTGTCAAAACTCAGTTCTGATGATGCGATCCACGACGAATCGAGGGAACTCCTCAAATCTTAAAGGCATGCGTACAGAGATTTTTGTATTTTCATCAGAAAATCAAGCATTTACATTAAAAACTGTCGCATTTAATGAAATGGAACTGCTGATCAGAACAGATCTCTTCAACGAAGCATAGTACACATTAGGCAATTTCGATTTTGTGGGTTAGGTTAGGATAGAACTGCGACCCTTAGAGAAACGAAATGCTTCTAGAAAAGTGGGCTACGTTAGGTTAGAACTGCGACCCTTACAGAAACGAAATGCTACCAGAAAATGGTGACGAAGATCTGGTGATCAATTAAATACCAGCCATTATATGGCATTTGAAACTGTTCAGAGAAGTAGTTTTTTTTTCTATTAAAGCTTACTATGTAACGACAGGCGTGGCTCACTCCGCGATATCGTCGCGTCGCAACAAGTAGCTACAAGTACATCCGTCCCACACCAATTTTGGTGGCTAGCCATAGGCCGCGCGTGGCGCTTGCGCCACCTAGCGGTCATATCTGTCCTAATCGTAACAGACGCGTTTTGTTAGAGAGAGAATCTTCTGTACCTAGTACTATTATTTATTCTGTGGTAACGACACGTTTCCAAATAGTTTATCTTTTCAGGGCCGAATACAAACACTGGACCAACCTCTACATCTACAACTAGTAGACCGACTTCACCAAATGGTACGTTATAGTGTGTTGAACAACTACATAAAGGATGACTTACGCTAGACCGGGCCGGGGCCGGGCGGGAGCTTCCGCCGCTTCGTTTTCTATGGAAAGCACCACATGATCACCGATCAGCCGTCATAGAAAATTACATGTCGGACGCCTCGGTTCGGGTACGGTCTGGTCTAGCGTGAGTTATCCTTAATATTATATAGAAGCAACGAACTGTATAGAAGCAGCTCTTAGTACATTTTTTATTTCAAAAACCGGTTCACATTACTGTCAGTATCACTTATTATCTTGATCCTAGCCACAATTAAGGCCTGTCTTACAGAATGCGTGTGCGTAACGTATATCGTGCACGTTTGCGTTGTAATACACATATCCATATAAGAGACGGCACACCACTTGCGTGACGTGTGCGTGCACGGCTCCAACATTATAGCGCACGCGCACGTGCACGTCTACGGGCATTTTTACTTAAAAGTGTACCATTTACTTTTTTTTCGAAAATCCATCAACTTTTGGGTTATTTCTACTCAGAATCAAGGAATTTTTAAAGAAAAAAAAATTGTCCAAAAAAAATATTACATTTTTGTAACGCATTTTCACATACATTTTGTATGGACCGTTACAAAACTGACACCCAAAATTTGTATGAAAAACTGGGGACATTTTTTTTCTTTGTCTCATTCAATATCTGATTCTGAGTCTAAATGACCGAAAAGTTGATGGTTTTTCTAAAAAAAGTAAATAGTACCATTTTTTCTGAAAACCCCTCTACACACACGCAGCCGGTGTCTCAGGCCGGTGTGCTCTGTCCTTTACCCAGATTCAGATTCAGAGCGTTTAATACGGTAAAAACGTACATGTCAAAAACATAAAAATAAAATCACATACACACCTAAAACTAATTAAACCTAAAACTGTAGTACATATACACACGTCAATTAATTAAAAAATAAAAAGCGATTACACGATAATAATGACAAAAATTGGCATTATCTTTTTTTTTTTAGATGAAGCCGGTCGCTTCTTTATTCAGTACAACAACGTGCCGATGGGGATGGAAAAGGTCGGCAACAGACTCTTCATTTCCTTGCCTAGAAGGAGACACGGTGAGTTAGAGTCAGACCAAGACCAGTGGGGAGACACTCCTGACTTCGGTCGAACTCGGCTCCGTTCGGCTCAGCATTACTCCGAGCAATTATTAGGGTTGGCACCACTTGATTTCCTTTTGCGTGCACGACCACAGATAAGATAGTCACTTGAATTTTGACAACCCTAAATAGCCGAAAGGGATAGTGCCATATATTGGAAAGGGATAGCATGATTCGACCCTGAACCGCTGTCAAACTTCGGGTTTGTAGGAAGTGTCCTTTCTGTACGGTAGTACTATTATTTCTTCTGTAGTCCGACCAAGAAAAGTCTGCAGCGATTTTGATTACCTACCTATTTATTTTTATCAGTAAATAGTGTCAAATGTCATAGGAACGATTACCTACTTATTTTCTGTTATACCTACTTAATACATAAATACATTCACAATGCAACAAAACAAAACTTGGAGGTTAATAGAGTTAGACCAAGATGAGTCTGCAACGGTTTTGACAGCGCACGCAGTGCAAGTGTTATTTTAAACGTCAAACTTCGATGAAATTTAACGTGTAAATAACACTTGCACTGCGTGGGCTATCAAAATCGCTGCAGACTTTTCTTGGGACTCCCTCTGGTTGCATAACAACTTTTGTCATATTTTTAATTGTCATAACACTTTATGTATAAAATTGTAAGTCATAAAAACCTTCAGTCAGAATTATTTCTGAGCATAACTGGGTTTTTGTCATAAATTAGTTAAGTAAGTATGTCATAATTTTTGTAGTCATTAATTTAATTCGCATAAAATTTTAAGTCATCTGCTTGATATCCATAATTGTTTTTCGTTCGAAGTATTGCAGTGCATACTATTAATATAGACATAAAAAATTAAGTCATATATTTAGTGGTCATAAAAGAAACTAATCATAATAGGTAGGTTAGGTTCGTTAGGTTGCTTTAGATGCCCGAAGGGCAAACTACGCAGAAATAGGAGCCCCGCGTAAGCGGGGCTCTGTCGAATTAAGTGTTTGGACGGAGATTAGTTTCTTAAATTATTTATGTAAACCATTATTGTTGAAAATTATTATGCTACAAAACGTTATACGTAAAAACCTTATAAATATCGATAAATATGCTTATATGACATTTGATTCATTATAATCAAAGCTGGTATGACATTTGATTCATTATAATCAAAACCTATATGCACAAAAAAATTATGACAACTGCTGAGTATGTCATCAAATATTATGGCTAAAAATGTATGACAAAATATAATATGACTTTTCATTTGTATGCGCAATGATGATTATGACACAAGTTGTTATGCGCATTAAAGATATGACCTAAACTTGTATGCAACCCAATATGGACCCCTTTTCTTGGTCTAACTTTACCTACCTTATATTTGGTCGTCACACGTCTTCATTGGAATCGAATCAGGGCTATAACAGCGAAAATCGAAGTTCGCAAATTGCGGGTATTTTTCTCGGTCACTCTAATTACGCCTTCATTGGAGTAAAAGAGAAAGATCCCCGCAATTTACGAATTTCGGTTTTCGCGGTAGCCCCTCTGATTCCAGCCTGGGCACTGGGAGGCCTTGGTCACTTTTTCTTAATACTCGTATATGACATTTATTTCAGTTTATAATTTATATAGTAGTGTTTCTATATATCACTACTATATAAAGCGCTGGTAGCCTAGCGGTAAGAGCGTGAGACTTTCAATCCGGAGGTCACGGGTTCAAACCCACGCCAATGAGTTTTTCGGGACTTATATGTACGAAATATCATTTGATATTTACCAGTCGCTTTTCGGTTAAGGAAAAACATCGTGAGGAAATCGGACTAATTCCAATAAGGCCTAGTTTACCCTCTGGGTCGGAAGGTCAGATGGCAGTCGCTTTCGTAAATACTAGTGCCTACGCCAATTCGTGGGATTAGTTGCCAATCGGACCCCAGGCTCCCATGAGCCGTGGCAAAATGCCGGGATAACGCGAGGAAGAAGAGTTTCGACTTGGAATAAAAACAAATTAAAATATTATCCGAAAATAATTTACTTTGTTCTAATACTTCTAATAGAATTTCGCACTTTTTCAGGAATCCCAACAACACTGAACTACATAAACCTGGACCGGGAAACGAACACGCGCTCCCCCGCTCTGACCCCCTATCCTGACCTCAGGCAGGGCCGGCGCCTGACCTCTGTCTATCGGACCCGCGCCGACCAGTGCGGGAGGCTATGGATGGTTGATACAGGACTAATGGAAATACCTAGTTAGTTATGACACCCTACGATTACGACTCGTTAAGTATCCGGACGGGATGATCAAATCGACCGATTTGATCAGAAATGAAATTGGCGGCAATCTCCAATTTAATCACCAATTTTAGATTTATGGTGATATTAGAGCCCTCTAAATTGAATTAATGCCCCAGAACGAAAATACTGGCGTCTCAAATTGGTATTCTTGTGTCCGCACTTTATTTTATCGGTAATATCGGTCATTATCGGCGAGCCAAATTGACGTTTGCGTCCGCACGTCCTGATTCGATCGGCCAATTTAATCTGATTGGCGAAAAATTTACTAGTCTGGATACGCCTTTAGTTTACAATCTAACGTAGGTTAGTTTAGGTTAGTTTGTAATCTCCCTACCGTAAGGGCACAAGATTCCTTAAAAAACAAGAATAACACACTATTCATAGGGGTTCCAGAAGAACTTCCTAAAAAACTTAGACCAGCCACCTTACTCAGCGCAGTGGTTTAGCCAAGCGTGCCCGAAGAACTTGGGACTCCACCCTAAACTTTTTTGTCTTTCAGATAACCCTCAGCAGGCCCAGCCCCCAGCGATAGTTGTATTCGATCTGGCCACAGACACCCAGATCCTAAGACATCCGTTCAAAAGCACGGATGTGCCAGCTGCCAACACTCCTACTGGTAAGAACTTAAAAAACTTTTCAAGGTAATGTAAGGTGGGTGGGTAATGTAAGACTAACATAGTTTATTTTGCTCGGGGCAAGACAAACAGTATGAGGATTCCATACAAGTGGTAAATTACATACTTACATAATATCCGAGAAATAGTGTGGTCTAAAACTGGTATCCAAAAACTGCATCGACAAAAAAATCTATAGGTATAATTATTGAACCTGATCACAACATTTTGAGAAACGTGACTTAAGATCGACCTTGAAATATAGCAATAACAAAGTGGAAGCCAAATTATTCCGTGTATCCGTAATTGGTTTGAAATTAATCCATTTCTATCCGTCTAATTTTTATAATTTAGCTTTATTGAGCGCACCCTGGGTGCCCTGGGCTTAGATCAACTTGTTAAGATTTTATTTAGTTTATTATTTATATATTTCAGGTCTTGCTTCAATCACCGTGGACGTCATAAACGGAGACTGCTCCAACACATTCGCCTATGTACCAGATCTGACCACGTTTGGCATTATTGTGTTCTCCCTGCGAGAAAGAGACAGCTGGAGGCTGCAGCACAACTATTTCAGCTTCAATCCTACTGCTGGGAATTTGAATATTGCTGGTATAGTCTGTCTATTTGTAACAGGCCCCGAGCCGCTAATCCTTTGTCTATTGGTAAGTAAAACCGCACGTGCCTCTACCTGTAAAAAAAGGGTCGTGTAATTCTCTACGGTTACTGAGTGCGCGAATCGAACCAGTCTAAAATGTGTCATCCAGATGCGTAACAAAGACGCGTTACCGGAGAGCGCACCTAGACTGGTTTTTTTAGCGTTGGACTAGCCCGCGCTCAGGTGCCAAATAGAATAATTAAGACCCTTTTTTGCAGGTAAGTAGCACGTGCGGTTTTACTTAACAATAGACAAAGGATTAGCAGTTCAGGGCCAGCTACGAATCGACAGACTATAATATTATAGTATACCTACGGTAGATGTCGCTATATCACTAAATGTGTAAGTAAACAAAATGAAGGAATGGAAAAATTTGCACGCGTCTGGTAAGCTTCGGTGGCTCGGTAAGTTAAAACTAATAAGAGCGAATGGACTGGTGTTCCAAAAGGTCGCAAATATTTGTACCTGCTACCTGCAACCTTAAGACATCATTTCGTGCACGAGACAAACTAGCCTTCTCTCTCTAACTGTTGTGTGTGTTCGTATGTGTGGTTTGTTGTGTGTCCGGTCCGAGGCGTATTCAATAGAGTGGAAGGTGGTCCGCCGCACGTCCGTTAAGAGCCCATCAACGTGCACACTAGCGCCACAGCTAAATAATCGTGATTATTTAAATTTAACGTAAGATATTGAAAAAAGGGGGCCGCTACGTTACTGTATTGGGTATAGTGCCTTTTGAATACATCAAACTAGTTTGAATTTTGCTGGTTTCGTCGATCTAGGAACTCAAAACAAAAACGGCCGTTTTAACTTTGGACGCATAGATTGACGAATCCAGCATCATAAAAACTAGTCTGATGTATTCAAAAGGTACTTAAATACAAAATACAGTACGTAACGGCCCCCTTTTTTAAATATATTTCGTTAAATTTAAATAATCACGATTATTTAGCTGTGGCGCTAGTGCGCACGTTGATGGGCTCTTAAGGACGCAGCTATAAGTGAGAGCGACAAAAAAAATATACTGACCTGTCCGGTACACCCGTCAGTTACAGCTTTAAGACTGGAGACCATAGCATTTCCTTAATTACGGACTACGGTGTTGTCAAATAATGATATGATCAGTACATATGGAGTTACTTTACCGCCCTAGTGCGGCATCTAGCACTATACGTGCGTATGTCGAAAAATTTAAGATACTGTAAAACGTTGTACAATACACGTGCGAATTTCCTACTTTTCGCACTTGTATCGTAATGTAATATTACAGTGCATATGGTGCTACTTTACCGCCCTAGTGCGGTAACTAGCACTACACGTCGGAAAATTAAAGGGAAATATGAATTTCCTTTTTTTCACACTTGTATCGTAATGTACTATTACGCAGGGCACCGGTTCCAATGGAGCGACGGCATCTTCAGCATCACCCTGAACGACCCTGACTCCAGCGGTTGCAGAACTGCTTACTTCCACCCCCTCATAAGCACAGAGGTAATAATGTTGACTATACACCGACCGCTTAAATGAGTCCTCGCCTGCGCGGTACGGGGGCGACGAGGTGGGGCGACTAAGGGTGGCGGGGAAGGTGCGGGCGGCAGGCGTACGGCGCCCGCACCTTCCCCGCCGCTTACTTTCCTTTTTGATAGTGTAAAGGTTGTCCTGGGAGCGCTGGTGGCCTAGCGGTAAGAGCCCATATAACCATTCCAGTCGCAGAATCATCAAAGTGGTAACTAAATGTCAGATGTGTCGTAACAGAGTCCACACAATGTGTCTAGAATTGTTTCGAAACAAAGTGTCGTCGCCGTGTGTACACTTTTCCGTAACAAGGTGTCGACACATTTGTGTGCACTTGCGTGCGGTTTGCGACTAAATCTGACAGCAAATTTGTGACAGCAAATGTCAATATAAAATACCTCTTGAAAACCAAGGTTTGTCAAACTACTATTAGTGTCTCGTGTGCTCGTAATTCTAGTAAGTCATCATGAGTCTATCATCAATGCAAATGATAATAATCGACCGAAACCATATAAACACTGTAGTATTCGGGATTAGGGATCTAAGTAAAACCACCAAGATAGCTAGACCAAGACTGATTTATTTTAATTCTAAACCTACCGCACATTCCTCAGCTACCCACATCTATAATTATGATGATATACCTATGTATGTATACAACATCTTCCCCCTTATGAATAAACATGCATATTTTCATATGAGGTATACCAAGCTTAAAACACAGTTAACCTAGCCAAGCAAAATCAAACTAGAACCTTATCTTATTAAATGCATAACAAGACCATCTATATATTTATATATCTTTTTTAATATCTAAGTTTATATATTTATTTAACAATCACTACAGCAACACTACTAAGCTTCTATCTTATATTTTATAATATTACTTCTACACATTTTTTTATTAATGTTACAAAAAAAATTAACATGCAGCGATACTTGCACTAGGCCATTGTGAACCCTATTACATTGCATTAAGGTTCATCACAAGGTTATTAACTGTAATTAGTGTATGAATACAATGCAGTTGATATCGTTTACTTTTGCTAAGCACATTACTTATTTACGAGTTACCTATAACCATAACTTATAACTATTTATGATATCCTTATTTACTAGTTGACATTTTAAACTTGATACGTAAGTTAGATATAGACAATGTTTTTCGTTACGTATTACGTACCTAAGTGGTTTTATATATATATATATATATATATATATATATATATATATATATAATAGCAAATACACCATTCATAGACAATATTTATACCATATTAACTTCAGCTTTATAACTAAAACCTATCCGGCGTGCGTACTCGCCGGCCTGAACGAGTGTAGCGGAAAGCGGAATCTTTATCAGCTGTGGCCTGGGGCCCACGGGAACTCTGTGGTCCCGGCGTTTGACCTCCGCCACACTCCTCCAAGTCATCGTAATAGTATTTTGGAATATTTACCCCTGAACTGCTACTATTGCCAGAGCTGTCAGTGGGCGGCGCCGGCGCCGCCGGTATGATCTGCTGCCTGTTGCGGCGGTATCGGCGGCCGTCCGGCGTGCGCACCCAGTAGGAGCGCGGCTCGGCGGCGGCGCGCTCCACCTGCGCGCGCACCCAGCGCCCTCTGCCGTTTATCTCGGTCGGGTCTCGAATACGCACCTGCTCATTATCTTTTAATGGTTTTAATGACCTAGTTCCTCTATTGTAATATTCCTTCGCTTTGTCATTCTTAATATCGCGTCTGATTGCTATTTCTTTTCTCACCGGAGTCTTAGGGTTCAATAGACTACTTTTTACCGGTAACTTTGTATTTAATCTCCTACCAAACAATAACTGAGCAGGTGAGTATTTTTCACCCGATATTGGTGTGTTGCGAAAATTCAACAGTGCCACGTAAAAATCAGTTTTAGTTTCTTGTGATTTTATGATCATATTCTTGACCGTTTGCACATTACGCTCCGCAAGACCGTTCGAGCGAGGATAATGCGGTGAACTAGTAACCTGTTCGAAATCCCAATCCCTAGCGAACTCTCTAAACTCCTGCGACACAAATTGACAACCGTTATCTGATACCAATCTTTGCGGTATCCCGTGACGTGCAAACATCGGCTTCAAAATACCTATCACTGTCGCGCTTCTCAAATCCACTATAGTGGCCACCTCCACGTACTTGGAGTAATAGTCAACCACGAGCAAATAATGTTTGTCCTTTACCTGAAAAATATCAGCTGCGAGCACCTGCCAAGGCCTATCGGGGTCGGCGTGCGGCGCGAGCGGTTCGCGCGGCGGCGAGGCGCGCCGCTGCGCGCACGTCTCGCATTCGCGCACCGCGCGTTCCACGGCAGCCGCCATGCCCGGCCACCACATCACGTCTCGCGCTCGTCTCTTGCACTTCTCGATGCCGAGATGACCTTCATGTACCTTCTTGATCATTTCGGCCCGTAAACCACTAGGGATAATCACCAAGTCGTTCCGAAACACTACGTCCTCCACGACATGGATCTCATCTCTGACCTCCCAGTAAGACTTAGCTTTTTCAGTTACAATACTTTTGGTATGCGGCCATCCCTTTCTGTAATACCCCATTACTTCACACAAACTCTGGTCTATTCTCGTTGCCTCTCGTATTGCTTGCATTTTAGTGCTACTAAATGGTAGGTTACTCACTAGAGTATTTATATGTAAATTTACCTCCTCTTGTACCCGGTGATCGCTCCTACCGCCTAAATCCGTGGTCGCCCTTGACAACGTGTCAGCCACGTACATCAGTCGCCCTGGTACATAACAAATACTTAAAGAATATATTTGCAGTTTTAATAACATACGTTGTAGTCTTATCGGTGTCTCGTTCAGCGGCTTTTTGAAAATAGCCTCCAATGGCTTATGATCCGTTTCTACCGTTACCTGAGAGTGCCCATAGATAAATTGGTGAAACTTACTGCAGCCAAACAGGATAGCGAGGAGCTCCTTCTCTATTTGAGCCCATCTGGACTCGGTGGGAGTGAGCGTGCGCGCGGCGTAGGCCACGGGCCGCCCGCCCTGCAGCAGCACAGCGCCCAGCCCGCGCGAGCTCGAGTCCACCGACACCGTCACCGGCTCGTTCGGCGAGTAGTACCTAAGTGTCGGCGTATGTGCTAATTGACGCTTAAGATCATTGAATGCTTTCGTGTGCCCCTCATGCCAGTCGAAACTTATATCTTTTTTTAATAGCTCCCTTAACGGCTCCACCTTATCTGCATAATTATGAATAAAACGAGACACATAATTTGTCATGCCTATAAAGCGTTCTAGCCCTTTTTTGTCTTCCGGAATAGGCATATTTTCGATACACTTCACCCTATCTGGATCAATCCGAATTCCATTTCTATCAAGTATGTGGCCCAAAAATTTTACAGTATCCTGACCAAACACACACTTGTTCTTATTGAACTTAACCCCATACTCAGCCGCTACGCGCATTACCTCCCCCAACCTCTGATCGTGTTCATCTCGCGTCTTTCCGTAAACTAATATATCGTCAATAAACACCTCCACACCCTGCCTTGCAAATAATTTATACATTATACTGTGAAAAACTTCTGACGCACAACTGACCCCGAACGGTAACCTGAGGAAGCGGAAGCGCCCAAAAGGGGTCGCGAATGTGCAAAGTTTTGAGCTAGGTTCATCTAGAACACACATATAAAACCCTTTACTCGCATCTAACACCGAAAAATACATGGCACCCGAGATATTAGCCGTTATTTCATCAAGAGTGGGGAGTTGGAAATGGCTTCGCTTTATCGCTTTATTTAAATGCTGAGGATCCAGACATAGTCGAATATTTCCATCCGCTTTTTCTACTATCACAATATTGGAGACCCAGTCAGTCGGTTCACTAACTGGCACTATTATATTTAACTGCTGAAGCCTTTGCAACTCCTCCTCTAATTTTGGCCGTAATTTAATTGGTATTTTTCGAGACCCTCTAACAACAGGCGGGACAGTTTCATCAATTGTTAACTTATGTAACCCCGGTAACTGGCCAATTCCCTCAAATATGTGCTTATGCGACGCTATCATCTTACTAATGCTCGAGTCTTTAATTTCATAAATACGCTTTATTAATCTTAATTGTACGCAGGCATCTCGCGATAACAAACTGTCACAGTCGGCGTCTAGCACATATATTTTTTGTCTAATTATAGTATCATTAAAACTCAAATCCGCTTCAAAACAACCTACAACTGGTAATATATGTTTACTAACCTCTTTCAATATTGAACTCGCCTTACATAATAATTGCTTATCAAATCCGGCACCCACATAATTGTTTATCGAGATAACTGTCACGTCCGCGCCGCTGTCCAATTTAAACTGCACCCGTGCTCCGTTTACTACTATCCACTCGTACCAGCCCTTTCTGTCAACACTTCCGATTTCAATTCCCCTTATCATAAACTCCTCCTCTTCGCTCATTTCCTCCGTCGATTGACACGATAACTCACGCATCGTATGACTCACAAATCCGGACGACCGACAACATCTCGCGAAATGGCCTCTCCTATTACACCTAAAGCATGTCACTTGCACAGCTGGACATCTGTTGCCGTCATGCGTGTAGCTACAATTCCAACATCGGCGCTCCCTTCGGCCGGCACCGGCAGCGGTCGTGGCGCGGGGCCCGGCGGGCGGCGGGCCCGGGCGGCCGGCGGCCCGCGGGCGCGCCACGACGGGCTCGATGGCGGCGCTCGGCGCAGGCGGCTCCGCGGCGCGCACGGCCCCGGCCTGCTCGCTCGCCACCTCGGCCGCCCTGCACCATGCTGCGGCGTCTTTTAACTCCAAGTCCGACTTTCTGAGCATCCTTTCCCTCAGCTGGCCATCTTTTATCCCCCTTATCATTTGAGTCAAAATCAAGCTATCCCTTAGATCCCCAAATTTACACGATTTACTTTTCACTTTCAATGTGGCATAATATTTCTCAAACTTGTCACTTCCCTGAGAGCACTCAAAAAACAGATGTCTCTCAAAGTTAATGTTTTTTGTTGGGTCACACCTCGATTCAAACTTTTCGCACAACACATCAAAATCGTCCTTTTCGGCCTCTTCAAAGTCCAATTCTTCATATATTTCACGCCCACTTTTACCAATGATATGTAAGAATAACGCACATTTTTCCTTCCCCGATGCCCCATCACGCCCCGAAGCTACCAAGTACCAATCGAATGTCTTTTTCCAATCACGCCAATTGTCCGCCATATTACCGTTGCTGCCGTCGCATAACGGCGGCGGCTGTTGTAAACTTGCATAGCCCTTATTCTGAGCGGCCGACCCTGCAATTTCTTTTCCCGTCATCACTAAACAACCGAGACGTCCGATTTACGATTAATACACTGAGTTATTTACACCTGACACCATGTAGTATTCGGGATTAGGGATCTAAGTAAAACCACCAAGATAGCTAGACCAAGACTGATTAATTTTAATTCTAAACCTACCGCACATTCCTCAGCTACCCACATCTATAATTATGATGATATACCTATGTATGTATACAACAAACACCCAACACCCGTCAACCTTTTACAGAAAAGTTTTAAAAAAAATGCAATAAGCTACTTAGGTCAGGCAACGAATGCTCCAAAAGTTGTAGAGGGAAATGCTCGGAACACAATTTTTGACTCCGTAACTCGGTTTGACAAGTTAGGAGGTGAACATATCAAAAGTCCCCGGCCGTAGCCCTTGAGCGGGGGGGAGAGAGGGGGCTTTGAAGGTCCCATTTTCCGGTTTTTCGATTATATGTCGGAAACTATGCATCTCAGCGACATGGCCACTTATACAAAATGAAAGTTAATTTAATTTGTTACAAGTTATTTGATATAAATTTGTTATTCAGTCAATTTTTTCGATATGTTGAATAGTTTTTGAGATATCCGCTCTTGAAAGTTTATTTAGGGCTCTCAATTTTATCTTGATATATTTATATCAGTGAAGGTGCTAGGCCGTGTTTGGTATCGTTTTCGTATAAATCTGGGGTGCTGAATCCATTTAAGGTATCACATTGACACCATTCCACAAAATAAAAAAAAATCTTTTTAGGGTTCCGTACCTCAAAAGGAAAAAACGGAACCCTTATAGGATCACTCGTGCGTCTGTATGTATGTCCGTCTGAATACACAAAATAGTTCTTTACCTATAGATGACAGGAAAACCTATTAGAAATGTGCAGTCAAGCGCGAGTCGGACTTAATGTACGGAACCCTTAATACGCGAGTCCGACTCGCACTTGGCCGGTTTTTTTGAAACTCCTCTTGACGCTTAACCGCTGAACCGATTCCGTTGAAATTTGGTATAGAAATAATTTGCGTCCCGGAACAGGACATAGGATAGATCTTACTTATAACCAAAATCATCTTTTGAAGGTGTGAACAGTGGCGTGGAAATTTGTACAGGAAATCAATAACCGCTGAACCGATTTATATGAAATTTGGGATGGTCT